>NC_140967.1:4118974-4158974 GCF_056783735.1 Eptatretus burgeri | reverse complement strand
AGTCGGACGGACAACGGATTTATCGGCCTAGTCGGACGGACGACGGATTTATCGGCCTAGTCGGACGGACGACGGATTTATCGGCCTAGTCGGACGGACGACGGATTTATCGGCCTAGTCGGACGGACGACGGATTTATCGGCCTAGTCGGACGGACGACGGATTTATCGGCCTAGTCGGACGGACGACGGATTTATCGGCCTAGTCGGATGGACGACGGATTTATCGGACTAGTCTAGACTCTATAGTTGACAAGTAACTTGTATTAGCATGCACACAATATATAAGTCAATGCGTAAGAGTCCCGAGGCTATGAGACCGTGTAATAGGACAGATAAATTTGTCTTTCATAGTTGTGCAAACATTTTTTTCCCTTTTCTTTTATTACAGCATTTTGGTGAAATGTTAATGAATAGCAAGCCAATGGAAGCAGTACCTTCACTTTAGAATAAACCCATGTATGTCGAGTGCAGCCACACCTGGCTTGCATGGATGTGGAATCGTACCTATCCCAGCAGGCTTGTTTCAACGAACAATTCAATAAGCTGAAAAATGTGGGTGCAGGTTTTTCACATTGTTTGACTTTAAAATTATCTCCTTGCGCCTTGAAATGATGCAATATTAATGGTTAGTATTTTACTTGTATGTCCCTGTAATTTTTTTTTTAAGGGAAAGGTTAAACAGTCAAATTTTATATTTTGTGTACATGGTATAGCCCTTTATTGTGCATACATGTATTTGATTTGTATACGACTACGACAAGGTAGTAAAGGGATAAATAATTGCCTCGTGATTGTTGTGCATACACAGCTCAGAAGCAGAATTTCTTGTCTCTGTGTGGGAGGAATGAGGGGTTGGGATGAATAGAGGGATGAATGGAGCCCATGCTCAAAGTCACTGTCTTTGAAGTGGGCGCTGCAAATGACGCTCTTGTCGCTGGGGCCTTTCCAGTTTCCCCTTGTCAACTTCACTTTAGATGTCCATATTCTCCAACGATTATCATCTTTCGGGAATACAAGAAGACTTACACCGTCTTTGCTTGTATTGCTGCATCCTGCTACGATACATCTTGCAGGCATTTTCGAAAGTACGGCTAAAACTATTAAAAACTTTCGCGAAACAATCACAGAGATTGCACTAACATGTGCAAAATGCATTTGCACGTACTTTATAAGGTACACGACATCTCGACTCTCAAGTCAATCCACTCTGTGCGAGTTACTGTATGTGACGTCACTCTGCGATTCACTGGTCAATTTTTTTAATGGGCGGGGCATAGCAAGTTGTGAATATCTCCAGAAATGATCGAAATATTGCTCTAATTATCCCATTTTTGATTCAAAAAAAACATGGGTGATTTCTTCATTAGGAAGGTCAAGTTAATATATAAATAACAAGAAAGTTTTGCATGTCAGTGGACCTTTAAGAGGCTGCACGAATGGTGTTTTTCACGGCACGGGAAACACGGCCAGCACGACGCCCACGCTGCACGAAACGCGTATGGAGGCCAATATCCGACACATATTGGTGTTTGCCCCGCGTACACGCTTGCGGAGTCGTGTGAACGCGAGCGCGGGCCACGTGCGTAATGGCGGAACCGCACGCACTGTATGGAATGTGCTCAAAAGCAGGCGCGTATGCCGCTTGTGAAACGTGCATGGATTTCTCCATGGCGATGTATCTTCGGTCCTCGCTGGCAGCAGCGGATTCTTCACAGATGGTGAACGTCTTCTCTTCTCTATGGCCAGCGAAGCTGCGATCGAGCCGAGGAATGTACAGTGCGGGCCACGTTGGCGTGTGCGAAGCAAGCGTGTGTTGATTGACGCTGGTCGAACGCCCAAGCGGGCATGCGGGACCCTCGACCGGTCGCCCGGGCACGGCCTGGGGGTTTTTGCAGGATGATTCGCGTGCCAATTTTAGTGTGGGCGATTCGTGTCATGTCATGGGGTCGGAGAGAAATATGTTCGCTGCCTGGGATGGCCTTGCCGGAAACGAAGTGAGGCGGTTTCTGGCCCAAGCTGGCGTGCCATGTGAGGGGCTGGGGCCAATCAGAGCGCCCGATTCAGGTGATGACATTATGATTCTTGGTGGCCCCTCCCCCAAAGTTGCAAATCCTGTAAAGGTCGGAGAAGTCCCTCTGTCTCTCTCTTGCTTTTTGAGTTTCTCCACCTCTCTCTCGCCTCGCCTCGTCGACACCGCCACGACCCACCTCCTGCTGCCTTCTCGTCTCCTCCCACACGACGTCGACCCCACCCGCCTACCTGGTCCCGCCGACTACTTCGTCCTCGCACTCTGGACTCCGCCCCTTCTCGACTCAAGCTCCTCCTTTACGGTGCTCAATTCCTGGTTCTAAACTCCCTCTTCATCAGGTTTTCTGTGTGTGTGCATATGTGTGTGTGTCCTGGCACCTGTCTGCCGAAGTAAGACCGCAAAAGATCGTTATTGTTATTATTGTTATTATTTTTGCGTTAAGTCTGTTCTGTGTCCCCTTTTGTAAATAGATTGTAAATAAATCATTATTAGGAATGTTCCTTGCTCGTTTTTGTCTTATTTCCATTGATCCAGCATGGTCCGAATCCGAGCTTAGCCGGGACTTTATTCCCAACAATCCGTTCCTTTTAGCCGGTACATCCTTGGCAGTGTCGCTCGGCTGCATCCGATCCGGTAAAGTGATCCGGTCCGGTAGTGTGATCCGGTTCGGACATGGCGTAGCGAGGGCGTGTTCCCCTGTAATTAAACCACGTGATTAATTAGGTAACCCGATTAACCCACAGATGGGAGGACCCGAGGTCACGCGGTTGAGTTATTGGTGTCCACGGTCGGTTAAGCGACCCGTCGCGTCACGGAATTATCCGTGTGCGATGGCCTACAATTCCGGGGAGTCTGGTGGGAACCGACATAGCTTCCCCCACCTAGTGGTCTTCTCGCCCGGCCACCCCGGCCCGCAACAATATATATATATATATATATATATATATATATATATATATATATATATATATATATATATATATATATATATATATATATATATATATATATTTTGCAATAATGCAATGGCATACAAAATAAATACATTACTCCAAAAGTGAAGGACAACAGGGTAGCAGTCTGTCTGGGTGGAGACAGAATGGACTTGCATGAGATATATTGTTGAGGGGTTTGTGGGTTCCCCATTTAAACGCCCTCAAAATACTTTACTGGATGATGTTATTTGGCTTCCAGATCAGTGCAAAATAGAGGTGAAACAAGTCAGAAAAAACTTGTTTTTTCCAATGAAAAAACATGTGGGGATGAAATCTCCAAACAACACACCAAACAAGGTCGGAAATAAATAACAAGATAGGAATGACGCCACAATTTATGGACCACACTCTTGAACAGAACATTGGAACTGCCGAAGCAGTTTTTTCCTTGGCTATTCTGGACAGGTCACCACTCCAACCATTTCTTGGAGCACAGCTGTGCCACTGATGCTGTGCCCCTTTTACCAGTGCACTGTTACTCATTTAGCTGACCTCAGGAGGATGGCAGGCTGAGTCAACCCCACCTGGTGTTAATTCAACAGCCAACAGGGCTCAAACTCAGGATCCTAAGATCTTAAGCCAGCCACCATGACCACTAAGCCAACACCAGGCTTCATGACACCACAATACAACTCGATAATCTGTCAAAGGAATGTGGTGGTGTTTTGTGGTATCCTTCCTTCCTACCTTGTGTGGTTGTTTTTGGGGGATTTCATACCGATGTTAAAAAAAAAAAATTTAATGATTTTTTTTTCTCAAAGTTATCTTATTTGCTGTTGGTTGTAATTGTGACATCACATGTGGCCTTTCATGACATGTTTATTTTCACTTTTTTTCTGCAACAAGTGATTGGCCAAAAGAAACCTTTGTTTGATTATGATATATTTGTGTATAACAATTTTCACTCTTTATCATAGCTCACCATGAGTGCAGCATGTGCCACAAACAGTTTAAAAAATGTATTTTAAGAAATTCAATTTTCGGTTCTGACCATTTTGTGGAACATCTCGTTTTATGTAGCAGAGGTTCTTGCGGCAAACCAAATGGACTTTTTGAGATCTGAGCTTTGAAGTAGATATCTCAACCTCCAGTTTGCTTTTGCCGACACTCCGAAAAAGTGCGTGCACAGTAAGCATGACATCATGCTCCCATGTGATGTTTGTTACATCGGTTGCCAGCATGCTAAGTTGGTTCCAACAACAACGGGGTTGTGAAGGAAGGAAATTGCATTCTCATCAGAAGGGCCCACTGTCAGACAATATAATGTCCCTCTTGGTTGCAGGCATTTCTGAAAAACTATACTTTTGATGTGGAGACCGACAAAACGTATGTCGTGGCCTCCGACCACGCAAACAAACAAGAAAACCTGAAAATTAATAACCAGTTAAGATTCCTGAGACAAAACCACATTGACAATGGTTCTATAGACATGGAACTTGTGTTGTTTTCTTTCTTTCTCTCTCTCTGTACCTCTCTCTCTCTCTCTCTCTCTCTCTCTCTCTCTCTCTCTCTCTCTCTCTCTCTCTCTCTCTCTCTCTCTCTCTCTCTCTCTCTCTCTCTCTCTCTCTCTCTCTCTCTCTTACTAGACAAAATGGTTCCAAAGCCCACTGTTAAAAGGCTCTGCACCCTTTAGTGAGCACGTGAGTGGCAGCAGGCAGTAATCGAAATGACCTTGCCGGTAATTGAAACCCTCGAGTGTGCTGCATTTTTCCACCACATCTCGTGGCTCTCGCCTCTGGAGGTCCAAGGAGTGCCAGAAGAGAGGGATTAAGCTGATGCAGGCCTTCACTTGAGACTTGCCTTAAATGTGTCACACAAGGTTAATTTTCTTTTGAAATTTTCAGATCATGTTTTAAGTTGACAGTGAGAAGCACTTGGCTATCTATGTACCATTATGAGAGCAATACACAGCCATGTCGTGAGAATTGAAGATGTATGGATAAAAACCACTTTTTTTTGCTCAAGAGTGAGTAACTCAACAATATTTGTCTTGGATGTCTAATGAATGCTTGATGTTAATGTTTTCATTATCCTTTGTTATTCATCCTATTTTGTTGTGACGAGTCAATTAGGATCATTGTTCTTCCATGTATAAGAGGTTTGTACCAGCACTGAATGGTAGAGGATGGGGGTTTTGAAATGAGGAACATTCATTGTACTTCAGTCTTGTAATTCCTCCATACACAGAGAGGAAATCAGAATACAGTTATGATACTGTTGTGGGCCGGGGGTCGGTGGCGAGAATGACCGCTAGGTGGGGAAGTTTACGCCGTCTCCCACCAGACTCCCCGAAATTATAGGCCGTTGCTCGGATAACTCCGCGAGCCGGCGGGTTGATTAATCGATCGTGAAACGCGAATATCTCGACCGCGTGGTGTAGGGTTAATTGTCGAGATCCAATATACCTAAGTAACCACGCAGTGTTGGCTACCGGGGATTCACGGCCTCGGAACGTCTGGCCGAACCGGATCACTCTTCCAGCTATGGTAGAGTATCAACTTCCACCTACCAACTCCGGCTCGGATGCAGTCGAGCGGGCCTGTCCAGGACGTTCTGGCTACGATGTACCGATTACCGGGGATGAAACCCCGTGTAAACTCAGATACGAACCATGCTGGACCAATATAAGGAGGGCCGGAAACAGACGGTTCATTTCTAATAAATTTATTTACAGCAAATTCAAAAGACAGAAGAGGCGAGACTTGAACGAATATGCAGGAATTTACAATGATACAAAAACACTTATACAATCCTACTTAGACGGGCCCACACGCAGACACACACACACACACAAAATGAAAAGAAACCCCAGAGTCTTTATTTGATCCCTCGCAACCGTGAGGATAGACGAGCTGGAGGTCAGAGTTCATGGGTACCTGTCGTCGCAGGAAAGCGTGCTCGGTAATGCGGCACCTCACGTGGCTAATAGTCGTCGGGGCACGGTCCGGGAGTTCGTGCCAGGCTCGTGGCTCGTGACGGAACTTGCGTGGCGAATCGTCGGAGCTCCCAAACTCCTCTCCGTGCACGTACCGACCACGACTCCTTCCTTCCTCGCACCACCCGACAGCACAAAACACGACTCTTGGAAGGCTCCTCTGTGTGTACGTCCCGACCACCACTCCTTTTCAGACTCCTGTCCGTGCATGTGCCGACAAAACCTCTTTTCTGTGCAGCAACCGTGACCCAAACTCTGCCACTCCGCTACCGTGAACAAACTCTCCCAGCACCAACGCCAACCACCACCACCCTCCGAGTCTCCGAGATATATCTCCTCCCACCACGGGGAGGGGCCTTGGTGAGAATCATCTCGCTGTCCGTCCCTCATTGGCCCACCGCTGCACCCTACCGGGTTGGAGCCGTGGCCCTTGCAAGGAGACCCCATATTCTCCACATGGCCACGTGGCCTAGCTCGCGCAGAGCAAGACGGTCTGCCCTGAAAGGCCCACTGTACAAAAACGATCGTTTGTGAGGCCCAAGGACCGGAACCGCGAGGCCCCCCCTCTCGGCAAATCAAGGTACGAGCGGCCAATGGGCGGTGACCAAGCATGATGGGCTGGTTGGGTCGTGCAGATGGGATGATAGATGTAAGATGAGATGTAATAACCTAACTAGCCGTCACAACGCACACATTTAATCCTCCCACTAAACAAAAGGACAGGGTCCTGACTACACACTTACTTCCCGGCATAACTAACTTTGGGACCTGCATGTTGAGTGCGCATGGTTTCCAGATTCGTAGCAATATGAACACAGAAGAGCCTTCTTTTATTTAGATTATTAACTTCTAATTTAATCACTGATATGTCGGATTACAGATCAGACAATTATCCTTCAGGGAAATTGGAAACACTTTAATTTTTTTTGCAGTGGCATTCATTTCAAAAACAAACAACACAAGTCATTTGAGTCCTTGGGTTCTATGGATGGAATCCCAGCTGGTTTCCTGCTCTTGGGGTCCATGAAAGGATCCTGTATCCCCGTCCATTTCTTGCAACATATTAGTGTGGCTCGGATACCACGGTAGGCCACCCGGCAAACAGATAGGCCCCCTTCCGTGGATTCCACCTGGGGCCAAGAAGAAGCCATCCAGAGCCCCCTGACCTTTTACGAACCCCGTAGCAGGCGAGATAACATCCTCGAAGGGGTCAAGGGCCATGGAGGATTCTCGAGATGGGATCCCACCTGCTTCTGTTTCTGTATCCGCAAAAAGTTTACAGCACCAAGGTCAGGCTATACGGATGAGATCCCACCTGCGCCCGTGGCTGTGAGGTCATGGGTCCCTGCTACTGGGTTCCGGGTCCCACTAGGACAAAGCAAACCACTTTGTTCAATTTTTTGTGGGGCTTGGCTGATACGAAAAGCCACTCAGTAAACAGATAGGATGCAATCCTATCTGGCCAAGGGAAAGAACCATTGAGGGGCCTATGACCGCTTGACAGACACTACAACAGGTTGGAAACTCGAATCGGGCTTCGGGACCTTTTTTAGTAACGTTAAAGTTTAATTTTAATCATGTCCTCTTTGATATATATATATATATATATATATATATATATATTTATATATTTTTTTATATATATATATATATATATATATATATATATATATATATATATATATATATATATATATATATATATCAAGTTCAAAGGCAAAATATAGATGTAGACAAACCATAACAAATTTACAAATGACCAAAAAAACTCGAGTTTTTGGAATGCCACGGTCAATTTTTTCATTCTTTTCTTTGTTTTCATGTTGTATTCCAACACATGTTATTAACTAAAGTGTTGGTCAAACAAATTTTAATTAAAAAACAACGACATTGTACTTAAAAAGTACCAAAATGTTGGCGTGATTAAAAGTCATTTCAGACCTTCATTCCCCAGACCGGCAATATTTCATACAGACCTTCATTCCTGAGACCGGAAATATTTCATGCAGAACTTCATTCCTGAGACCGGAAATATTTCATGCAGAACTTCATTCTCGAGACCGACAATATTTCATACAGACCTTCATTCCCCAGACCGACAATATTTCATACAGACCTTCATTCACCAGACCGACAATCTTTCATACAGACCTTCATTCCCCAGCCCGACAATATTTCATACAGACCTTCATTCCCGAGACCGACAATATTTCATACACACCTTCATTCCCCAGACCGGCAATATTTCATACAGACCTTCATTCCTGAGACCGGAAATATTTCATGCAGAACTTCATTCTCGAGACCGACAATATTTCATGCAGACCTTCATTCCCCAGACCGACAATATTTCATACAGACCTTCATTCCCCAGACCGACAATATTTCATACAGACCTTCATTCCCCAGACCGACAATATTTCATACAGACCTTCATTCCCCAGACCGGCAATCTTTCATACAGACCTTCATTCCCGAGACCGACAATACTTCATACAGACCTTCATTCCCGAGACCGACAATATTTCATACACACCTTCATTCCCCAGACCGGCAATATTTCATACAGACCTTCATTCCTGAGACCGGAAATATTTCATACAGACCTTCATTCCTGAGACCGGAAATATTTCATGCAGAACTTCATTCTCGAGACCGACAATATTTCATGCAGACCTTCATTCCTGAGATCGGCAATATTTCATACAGACCTTCATTCCCCAGACCGACAATATTTCATACAGACCTTCATTCCCCAGACCGGCAATATTTCATACAGACCTTCATTCCCCAGACCGACAATATTTCATACAGACCTTCATTCCCCAGACCGGCAATCTTTCATACAGACCTTCATTCCCGAGACCGGCAATATTTCATACAGACCTTCATTCCCGAGACCGGCAATATTTCATACAGACCTTCATTCCCGAGACCGGCAATATTTCATACAGTCCTTCATTCCTGAGACCGGCAATATTTCATACAGACCTGCAATAGAAAATACTAAATACATCACTGACCCCTTCCTTCCTTTATGTCACTATTGTACACTGCTCCTTCCAATTCCATATCCAGGGGATACATGACGTCATCACCGGGCACCAATCGAAGGGAGTACTCAGTTTTCACTGTTTGTTTGTTGTACACCGCTCCTTACCAATTCCATATCCAGGCCATACATGACGTCATCGCCGGGCACCAAAGGAAGGGAGTACTCTGTTTTTACTCCGTTTGTTTGTTGTACACCGCTCCTTACCAATTCCATATCCAGGCCATACATGACGTCATCACCGGGCACCAATCGAAGGGAGTACTCAGTTTTCACTCTGTTTGTTTGTTGTACACCGCTCCTTACCAATTCCATATCCAGGCCATACATGACGTCATTGCCGGGCACCGAACGAAGGGAGTACTCTGTTTTTACTCCGTTTGTTTGTTGTACACCGCTCCTTGTCATGTATGGCCTGGATATGGAATTGATGTCATCGCCGGGCACCAAAGGAAGGGAGTACTCTGTTTTTACTCCGTTTGTTTGTTGTACACCGCTCCTTACCAATTCCATATCCAGGCCATACATGACGTCATCGCCGGGCACCAAAGAAAGGGAGTACTCTGTTTTTACTCCGTTTGTTTGTTGTACACCGCTCCTTACCAATTCCATATCCAGGCCATACATGACGTCATCGCCGGGCACCAAAGAAAGGGAGTACTCTGTTTTTACTCCGTTTGTTTGTTGTACACCGCTCCTTACCAATTCCATATCCAGGCCATACATGACGTCATCGCCGGGCACCAAAGAAAGGGAGTACTCTGTTTTTACTCCGTTTGTTTGTTGTACACCGCTCCTTACCAATTCCATATCCAGGCCATACATGACGTCATCGCCGGGCACCAAAGGAAGGGAGTACTCTGTTTTTACTCCGTTTGTTTGTTGTACACCGCTCCTTACCAATTCCATATCCAGGCCATACATGACGTCATTGCCGGGCACCAAAGGAAGGGAGTACTCTGTTTTTACTCCGTTTGTTTGTTGTACACCGCTCCTTACCAATTCCATATCCAGGCCATACATGACGTCATTGCCGGGCACCAAAGGAAGGGAGTACTCTGTTTTTACTCCGTTTGTTTGTTGTACACCGCTCCTTACCAATTCCATATCCAGGTGATACATGACGTCATTGCCGGGCACCTAAGGAAGGGAGTACTCTGTTTTTACTCCGTTTGTTTGTTGTACACCTCTCCTTACCAATTCCATATCCAGGCCATACATGACGTCATCGCCGGGCACCAAAGAAAGGGAGTACTCTGTTTTTACTCCGTTTTCTTTCTTGTTTGTTTGTCCGGGCGATATCTCGGCCATCCTTTGATCTAGGAATCTGAAATTTGGGGACAAAAGTGAAGATGTGCTTTGGCAGAAACTGTATTTTTTATTTTTTGATTCATAAATTAATTGATTAATTATTTAATTACCAATTTATTAATGACTTCTTTTATTTCTCATCGAGGCAATATCTCAGGCACCTTTTGACCTCGATAGCTGATATTTGGACATGACGGTGACCAAGTGATTTTGCTGTAAAGAGTATTTTTGATTTATTAATTAATTGTTAATCAATTAATTATTTTCTTTCTTCTTGTCCAGGCGATATCTCAGCCATCCTTTGAGCTAGGAAGCTGAAATTTGGGAACAAAAGTGAAGATGTGCTTTGGCAAAAACGGTATTTTTCTTATCTTTTGATTCATCAATTAATTGAGTAATTACTTAATTATTGTCGATTTATTAATTACTTTTTTTCTTTTATTTCTCATCTGGGCAATATCTGAGGCACCTTTTGAGTGAGGCAGCTGACATTTGGACACGACAGTGAACAAGTGATTTGAATATAAATGGTATTTTTAATTTATTTATTAATCATTTAATCGATTAATTTTATTCATTTTTCAATGAATTACGTAATTTTCAAAAAGTTACACATTCGGATGAAACCGCGGTGGTTTAGGTATGCTATTAGTCAATTCATTAAGAAATTATTTTTTTTTGCGATTATTTATTTATTTAATTATGCAATTAATCAAGTCTTGTAGACCGCTCCCTCCCAATTCCGTCTCCATGTGCGGCACGGCGGCATCGTGGGGCGCCCAAGGCACCCGGCGATGTTACACACTGGAGGATTTGTTATTTATGTATTTGACATGGGGGAAGTGTACTTTAAATGTACCTGTACTTGTCTAATAATTATCGATTGCGGCCTGTTATGTTGTTTGTTTGCTATTTCCCTAACTTTTTCAGACCTTTCCTTTTGTGGACTGGATCACGGCCATGAAAGTTACATTTTTCTCTCACCACCGATGTCTATCAGATTGGTTCCTGTCTCCCTGTTTCGTATTTTGGATTGCAGAACCATGTATTTTATTATTGTTTTCAATGTCATTGTTATCATTAATATTAAATTATTAAACACCAACATAAGCAAATCTGCTTCTTCTTCCTCTTCTTATTCCTCTTCTCCTTCTTTTCCTGCTTCTTCTTCTATCAGGGATGTATGTTTCATGAACTAGCTGGTTAGGCCTGACGTTCAAATTAGATAGAGCACAGCAAAACAACACTGGAATGGCTTCAGAACAAGAATGTGAAAGTCCTTGAGTGGCCCAGCCAAAGCCCAGACTTGAATCCCATTGAGAATCTGTGGAAAGACTTGAAGATTGCTCTTCACCGTCGCTCCCCATCCATCTTGACAGAGCTTGAGCAAATCTGCAAGGAAGAATGGGAGAGAATCACCAAATCCAGATGTGCAAAGCTGATAGAGACATACCCAAGAAGACTCGAAGCTGTCATCACTGCCAAAGGTGCTTCTACAAAGTATTGACTCATCGGGTTGAATACTTATTGATGCAAGACATTTCAGCTTTTCATTTTTAATTAATTTGGAAAAAATTCTAAAAACTTGTTTTCCCTTTGTCATTATGGGGTATTTTGTGTAGATCGGTGACAAATTTAAATTTAATCCATTTTAAATCCAAGCTGTAACACAACAACATGTGACAGGTCGAGGGGTGTGAATACTTGTGGAAGACAGTGTATCTGTTGATATTTTGCTTTATTTATTTTCTTTTGTCCTTTTTTTACTCTCATTGGGGCTGTATTCATTGCTTTTTCAGTTTCATGTGCGACATCTTCCGTTTGCACCTGTCTTTTGATTTTTTTTGCTCTGTGGGTTAGGGATATCTTCTCTGGCTTGCTGTCTTCATGTTTGCATACAAAATGTAGTCTGTTGAACTTTTCACCTATCCAGCCAGTCTGACAGATGTCATTCTGTGCACTTGGTTGAGTTCCATCAGGCCGTTACCACCTCGTCTCGGCAGGTACATTCTCGGGATGCACCGATTTTTGTCTAACATTTTGTGGATAGTGTTGGAGTACACTGGAAAATTAAATAATTCTGCAGACCTTTCCTGCCATTTTCAGTCGGCAGGCTGCAACAAACCACCACAAGGAAAACCAGCCTGAGAACAAGCCAGGCAGTCGTGGGTCATGCTTCTCTGCACCGCTGAGCTCGGCAGTCTGATAGGATGGAGGAGTCAGGGGTGTGGGAGTTGTTTAATAATAGTAGAGAACGCTCCAGATATGTACCACTAATAACTTTATATACAAAAACCGCTGAGCTTCATGGGGAAAGGTGTGGCTGGAGTCGGCAGGTGGCCATTGCGAACTTGTGGCCTGCTTTTTTGTGTGCCTTTCTCCATTGTAATTGCTCACTTTGAAATGATTGTGAAGCAATGTCAAAACAAGAGACTAAGCAGTGTGTGTGTGTGTGTTTGTTTTATCTTGGCAGAGTGTGAATGGTGGCTGCCCTGCTCCTCGATTTGGGTGTGATCCATCGATCTTCTCGTTTCGTTCCCTCGGCACGCTCAGTCCACTGGCGTCGGTGGAAGAACCTTCATGTGCCTGACGGGACACATGCAAACACAAATGGCTCTTCATCATCTTTCTTCCTTGTTTTTCTCTTCTACTATGTTATTGATGATCGGACAAACCAGCCACAACCGCTGAAGCTGCCTGGAGTTGCAAGCGAGAGATTGGCCTTGTCCTACAAGGTCGGAAGCAGTAAAGTGGTTCCTTGGCGTTTTCCCTTTTTCCTTGCTCTTTTGCATTCTGTATGACGAGCAAGTGGCCAATTGGGAACACCTGCCACGTATGTCACGCAACTTCTCCTTTTCAACTCTGCCTACATTGGATTTTTTTATATTTTGCTCCGACGAAGGGTAAGGCCCGAACTGTCAGCTTCTCTTCTACTCGTGGCAAATCATTTACCATTGAAGGTGTTTTATTTCCTCTTTATTCTGTCGACATCTAGTTTGTCTTTGACTTGTACACCTGTTTTCCCCCACATCGCCAATCTCCCCAATCCTCTCGCCTTTATCCAAATATTTCTTCAAAAGGAAATCTCTGCTTGGTTGGTAGCTCAGTTAAACAATCTCAGGACAATCACTTGCACCTAATTACTTCCTTCTTTTCTACCCAACCTGCTATTAAGCTTGTCAGGTCTGTGATGTCACTCAACAGTTCAAAGTGGACTCAGGGGGATCCATGTTCTTCTTTCCTTTCCCCTTCTTTATAAACTGGGCCCGTCTTTTGGATTTCTCTCTGGTCTTTGTACGGAATTGATCCAAAGCTTGGGATTGCCATGGATGTAAGAAAAGATGCTTTGTTGACTCGCTCTGACAGTTTATGTCACACCTTTCAGGACAATTGAGAATCATCTTTATCTTTACAATTCAGGGAACACACTACATGTATCTGAATGTCCTTTTAACGTGTAATGCCTCTTTCTCTCAGCGTACAGTGTTGCCGGTTTTACCCAGCAATCCTCTGCTCTTGGCATGATGCTGTATATGCTCCATGAGATGGAATTGAGGGTGGCGGATGTTGGCGACGGTGGCCGTAAACCACGTAGCACTTACCAACGATCGCTATCGCAGCACAGCAGTGCGACTGTTCACAGGCAGTTGCTATTCTTTGTACAACTGCTGTTAGTAATAGTTGCACTCAAAAATGAGCCTTAACCCTCTCTCTTTTTTTTATTTTGTTATTTTGTCCCAAACAAATTCAGGAACTCGTTTCAGCTTTTGGGCTTCACCGTACCTCATGTTGCTTAAGCCACGGAAATAGAACGTAGGCCGATTTCTGTAAATGCATTGGGCGTAGTCTCTGTTTTCTTTTGGATGCGAAAAGGAAGCTTGTTTGTAGTTGTTGTAGTACAGTACTGTGCATTAGTGATTGTTTGTCAAAGTTGTGGTGGTAACCATCGTATTCCAAGCTATGAATGCGTCGAGTAGTTCAGAATGAGCATGAAACATTTCTTGGACAGGTTTGCTTGGGAATAGTTTAGAATGGACTGTAACTTTGTGTGAATCACATGGTATGTGGTGTGTCGTGGTATCAGTTTTTGGCAGTTGCCCTCTTGCCAGGCTGTACTGTATTTGATGTTGCTTAACCTCATTTTTCGCTATTGCTGCTAACGTTTCAGTATGGTTTGAAGGATGTGAGATGTAAATACATGACGCACTGCTCCACGCGATCCCAAACGTCTTTTTCTACACACCGACTTTGATGATGTCACAACATTTTGTTTGTGACGTCGGAGCTTCACGCATTCGATGGAGCAGTTTGTGTTCAAGACTCCTCTTGTGATGGTTATATACTATAGTATTACATTAGTCCTCATTTTTATGGTTAGCATGATGTTCAAAAAGCAAGGTGTACAATTTTGAATTTACTACATTTACTAATAAACTTTTGTACTAATATTTTTGCAAATGACAATAGTTGATTTTCAAAGTGTTATCGTTTAAAAAAAATAAAAAATTCTGCTCTTGCTCCGACTTCCGTAAATCTGCTATTCCTTAGCAAACACTTTTGAATATGCTCGAGTGGAACAAGAATCGTTCCTTAAACAAAAGACATCCCCTTCGAGAAGCACAGTAAACACACAGCGTACACTTTGGGATGAAATGTAAGTGTGCACATGATTGCTATACACAATCGCCACACACGATCACTGCATTCAATCGCTACATCACTATACATGATCACCGCACACCATCGCTACACTTGATAGCTACATCACTGGACAGGATCACTGCACATGATTGCTCACACAATCGCTACACATGATCGCTACATCACTACATGTGATCGCCGCACACCACCGCTACACTTGATAGCTACATCACTACACATGTTTGCTACATCACTACACATGATCGCTACACATGATCACCGCACACCATCGCTACACTTGATAGCTACATCACTACACATGATCGCTACATCACTACACATGATCGCTACATCACTACACATGATCACCGCACACCATCGCTCCACTTGATAGCTACATCACTGCACATGATAGCTACATCACTTCACATGATCGCTACATCACTACACATGATCGCTACATCGCTACACATGATCACCGCATACCATCGCTGCACATGATCGCTACATCACTACACATGATCGATACATCACTACACATGATCGCTACATCACTACACATGATCACCGCACATCATCGCTACACTTGATAGCTACATCACTGCACAGGATCACTGCACACGATTGCTCACACAATCGCTACACATGATCGCCGCACACCATCGCTGCACTTGATAGCTACATCACTACACATGATTTCCGCACACCATCGCTGCACTTGATAGCTACATCGCTGCACATGGTCACTACACATGATCACCGCACACCATTGCTGCACTTGCAGTCACATCGTTGCACATGGTCACTACACATGATTGCCACACACCATCGCTGCACTTGATAGCTACATTGTTGCACATGGTCACTAGACATGATCGCCACACACTATCGCTGCACTTGATAGCTACATAGCTGCACATGGTCACTACATATGATCACCGCACACCATCGCTGCACTTGAAAGCTACATCGCTACACGTGGTCACTACACATAATCACCGCACACCATCGCTGCACTTGATAGCTACATTGCTACAAATGGCGACTACACATAATCGCCGCACACCATTGCTGCACTTGATAGCTACATCGCTGCACATGGTCACTAGACATCATCACTGCACACCATTGCTGCACTTGATAGCAACATCGCTGCACAAGGTCACTACACATGATCGCCGCACACCATTGCTGCACTTGATAGCTACATCGTTGCACATGGTCACTACACATGATCGCCACACACCATCACTGTACTTTGGAGCTACATCGCTGCACATGGTCACTCCACATGATCACCGCACACCATCAAAACAACATGGTCACTACACATGATTGCCACACACCATCTCTGCACCTGATAGCTACATCGCTGCACATGGTCACTCCACATGATCACCGCACACCATCGACACACATGGTCACTACACAAGATCGCCACACACCATCTCTGCACCTGATAGCTACATCACTGCACATGGTCACTACACATGATCACCGCACACCATCGCTCCACTTGATAGCTACATCACTGCACATGATAGCTACATCACTTCACATGATCGCTACATCACTACACATGATCGCTACATCGCTACACATGATCACCGCATACCATCGCTGCACATGATCGCTACATCACTACACATGATCGATACATCACTACACATGATCGCTACATCACTACACATGATCACCGCACATCATCGCTACACTTGATAGCTACATCACTGCACAGGATCACTGCACACGATTGCTCACACAATCGCTACACATGATCGCCGCACACCATCGCTGCACTTGATAGCTACATCACTACACATGATTTCCGCACACCATCGCTGCACTTGATAGCTACATCGCTGCACATGGTCACTACACATGATCACCGCACACCATTGCTGCACTTGCAGTCACATCGTTGCACATGGTCACTACACATGATTGCCACACACCATCGCTGCACTTGATAGCTACATTGTTGCACATGGTCACTAGACATGATCGCCACACACTATCGCTGCACTTGATAGCTACATAGCTGCACATGGTCACTACATATGATCACCGCACACCATCGCTGCACTTGAAAGCTACATCGCTACACGTGGTCACTACACATAATCACCGCACACCATCGCTGCACTTGATAGCTACATTGCTACAAATGGCGACTACACATAATCGCCGCACACCATTGCTGCACTTGATAGCTACATCGCTGCACATGGTCACTAGACATCATCACTGCACACCATTGCTGCACTTGATAGCAACATCGCTGCACAAGGTCACTACACATGATCGCCGCACACCATTGCTGCACTTGATAGCTACATCGTTGCACATGGTCACTACACATGATCGCCACACACCATCACTGTACTTTGGAGCTACATCGCTGCACATGGTCACTCCACATGATCACCGCACACCATCAAAACAACATGGTCACTACACATGATTGCCACACACCATCTCTGCACCTGATAGCTACATCGCTGCACATGGTCACTCCACATGATCACCGCACACCATCGACACACATGGTCACTACACAAGATCGCCACACACCATCTCTGCACCTGATAGCTACATCACTGCACATGGTCACTACACATGATCACCGCACACGATCGCTACACATGGTCACTACACATGATCACCGCACACCATCGCTACACTTGGTCACCACACATGATTGCCACACACCATCTCTGCACTAGATAGCTACATCACTGCACATGGTCACTCCACATGATCACCGCACGCCATCGACACACATGGTCACTACACAGGATCGCCACACACCATCTCTGCACCTGATAGCTACATCACTGCACATGGTCACTACACATGATCACCGCACACGATCGCTGCACATGGTCACTACACATGATCGCCGCACACCATCGCCGCACTTGATAGCTACATCGCTACACATGGTCACTCCACATGATCGCCGCACACCATCGATACACTTGGTCATCACACATGATTGCCACACACCATCATTGCACTTGATAGCTACATAGCTGCACATGGTCACAACATATGATCGTCGCACACCATCACTGCACTTGATAGCTACATCGCTACACATGGTCACTACACATAATCACCGCACACCATCGCTGCACTTGATAGCTACATTGTTACACATGGTCACTACACATAATCGCCGCACACCATCGCTGCACTTGGTAGCTACATCGCTACACATGGTCACTACACATGATCGCCGCACACCATCGATACACTTGGTCACCACACATGATTGCCACACACCATCTCTGCACTTGATAGCTACATCACTGCACATGGTCACTCCACATGATCACCGCACGCCATCGACACACATGGTCACTACACAGGATCGCCACACACCATCTCTGCACCTGATAGCTACATCACTGCACATGGTCACTACACATGATCACCGCACACGATCGCTGCACATGGTCACTACACATGATCGCCGCACACCATCGCCGCACTTGATAGCTACATCGCTACACATGGTCACTCCACATGATCGCCGCACACCATCGATACACTTGGTCATCACACATGATTGCCACACACCATCATTGCACTTGATAGCTACATAGCTGCACATGGTCACAACATATGATCGTCGCACACCATCACTGCACTTGATAGCTACATCACTACACATGGTCACTACACATAATCACCGCACACCATCGCTGCACTTGATAGCTACATTGTTACACATGGTCACTACACATAATCGCCGCACACCATCGCTGCACTTGGTAGCTACATCGCTACACATGGTCACTACACATGATCGCCGCACACCATCGATACACTTGGTCACCACACATGATTGCCACACACCATCACTGCACTTGATAGCTACATAGCTGCACATGGTCACTACACATGATCGCCGCACACCATCTCTGCACTTGATAGCTACATCGCTACACATGGTCACTACACATGATCGCTGCACTTGATAGCTGCACATGGTCACTACACGTGATTGTTTTTCTATAATCTTCCTATCCTCACTCATTTGGTCCATCTCTTTGAAGGATAACTATAGATCATCTGCAAACATCCTGTAAATGTTTTTTGTACGTTTTTTGTTTTCATTTTTCCGACGGCGAATAAACGTAATCTACGGAATAGGATGTTCGTACTCTACGAAGGAGATGAAATTACAAATAACCTTGTTTTTTCAATACTATCCCACAAACGGTGTGTTTCGACTCCGAATTCACACCTGGTCATGGAAAGAGGTTTTGGGTGTTTTGCCAGTTACCCAGGGGTTTTGGAAACCGCTCGATCCATGTGATGTTTATTTGGGATGTTCATTCTTATTTTATAATCACTGGGTGATGTTCAATAAAACATTTACTGCTTTGTTTGTACCTTTCTGCCGAAGTAAGTTTATTTTTATTCAGCTTTGTTTCACTTTTCTCGGAGTTGAGCGTCTCGTGTTCCACGTGTCGAGTCACCATTTGATTTCGCCAAACGATACATGAGTTGTATTTGAATGTAAGTTGTGTCTATTTAAGCACTTTATGCATTTGTTTTCAAACTCGAGATGATGCAAAGGTACCTCATTTGTTTTGTTTTTTTAATACCTTTTAAAAATTCGAGACTTTAATTTGCTTTTTTTTTTTCTTTTTCTTTTTTTTGTCTGCCGCAAAGAATAGAGCTTGGAATGCTTACAACTTTACTTGTGTTTCAATCTTTAAAGCAGCAACGGTTTATTTTGTATTAAGTGGTTTGCAGTTGCTTTGCCAGTGGCACTTGTACTACACATTGTGTAGAGCCAAGAGTTCCTTTTGTTTAGCACCAAAGTGAGTGAACTATCGAGTGCTGGCACAGAAGAGCTCATCTGAACACACCGCTTCTCATCCGTCGGGATTGCATTGAAACTCGTTTTCGGAAGGAAAATGGCCTGATTCACACTCTGGGACTTGAACATCAAACTTGGGCCTTCACGCGGAGAAAACAAAAATAACACCACATGAAAATCAAGATGTCTGACTTGTGATTGTGAAATTGCGAAACAGGCAATTGGTTGTAGAGTTTTATGTAACATTGCTTCCACAAACCCACTGTCACATGAAATGATTTATTGTTCGGTTTCACGATGACTTCATCACCGCAGTTTAAAAGTTTGTGGCTTGTTGCATTGCTCTAACATTTTTGCATGTGGTGGATGATATTCCCAGCTGCTTAAAAAACATTTAATATGGAGTGATTCCCGAACCCTTTTTGAGTTGAAAATAAAATATTCAGGATTATGTTGTTGACGTCGTCCATAATTACCTCTGTCACCGAAGGAGGACGGAGGATGCATTTTCACCAATATCTGTTTGTCTGTATGTCTGTCTGTCGCCTCAAGGTCACAATTCTAAACCAATCATCATGAAACTTTACTAAGTTGTAGACGTAGTCTTAACTGAGAAGCCTATTGATTTTGAGGTCAAAGGTCAAATTTCTAAAATCGTCATTTTTATAATGATTGACTTGAAATTTGAACAATATTTGCATATTGCGTCAATTGGGAAACCAACTATTTTTGAGGTCAAAAGGTCAATTGAAGGTCAAACTTCGAAAATCATCAATTTTCAACTGAAAAATCAATTTACATCCTATTAACTTGAAAGTTGAACAGGATTTGCGCAGTTTATCACTGAATCGGGAAAGCAACTCTTTTTGAGGGCAAAGGTCAACTCAAGATAAAATTTCTGAAATCAAATTTGAATCTGAAAAATCGTCAATTTTGATCCAATTGACCTAAGCTTTGAATAAGATTGTGAATTTTAATCTTGATGAAATCGACAATTTGAATGTATCCATGGCAACCTTTGGAGAGGGGGTGGATTTTGCAAGTATCATGCTCTGCACGACGTCTTTTTCTTGCTACTTGTAAAATCGAAGATTTTTCAAGTTTATTGGTTGGTCGATTTTGTTATTCTGTCTGTTTGTCTGTCTGTTTATCGCCTACAGGTCACAATTTTAAACCAATCTTCACGAAACTTCACCACATGGTACAGTTTGTGATGAGGAAGAAGCCTATTGTTTTTCAGGTCAAAAGGTCAACAACTTCGGTGAGATTTCTGAATGACATCTTTGTTGTTTCTTTGTTTGTGAACAGGATATCTCAAAAAGTTGTTTATGGATTAGGACGAAATTTGGTGGATAGGTTGGGTGTGTGATAGCGATGCTTGGTGAAGATTTTGATAGATTTTGGTGAAGATCCGGATACTAGAATTTTTCAAGTGGTTCTTCACCGTTGAGAGGTAGGGCCAAAAACAATAAGTAGCATGTTATTTCAAGTTATGGCCTGATTTTGATTGATGAAACTTGGTGAACACTTTTCATGGGTAACAAGAACAAATTGATTCAATTTTGATGAAGATCCCCACCCACAACCACACACATTAACAAGTAAAATAGACATAAAATGTCATAGCCTCTATTTTCATAAATTTACTGCGCAGGGGTAGAGGGCTAGCCCATATTTATGTACAACTAAAATGGCTGCCAGTTTTCCAGTCATCCATCTTTGATCAGATCGTAAAATAAAGTGAGGGGCACGTGTATGCCATCATGTACTGTGCTTGTGCCAATTTTGAACAAAGTCGGACTAGGCGTGTCTGAGAAATGGTTGGGGACACATTTAAGTAACAAAATGGCCGCCAGTCGGCCATCTTGGATCTGATCTCTTAAATATATGATGTGCCTGTTTGCCAAGCTTGAACAACATCGATAAATGCATGTCCAAGAAATGGTTAAGGACGTGTTCAACATCGTGGTTTTTTTTACAACTGAAATGGCCACCAGTCGGCCATCTTTGATCTGATGTCAAAAATGAATGGCGTACACATGTCAGCCATCATTCCTTGCCTGTGTGCCAAGTTTGAATAACCGGTCCATACATGTCCGAGATATGATTGCAGACCTACGCACGCACAGCCACGAAAATCGAGACAATCCATCAGCCCCCATTTCGGACTAAGTCCAACGGGGGCTAATAAACATTCCTTTCATGCTGTGAGGTGCATTGGGCTGCCAAGGCAGTTATATTGGTCTGAGGATTACAGTCCTGGACGGGTCACCACTCCAACGCAGGAGACTCGAATGGTTGTCAGGGTTAGCCAGTTAGCTGGTACTCATTTTGCCGACCTTGGAAGAATGACGGACAGAGTCAACCCACCTGGTGTTATTTGAACCGCATGACAGGAGCTCAAACTTCGGACCCTAAGATCCTGAGCTAGCCACCTTAACTGTTAAGTCAACACACACACACACACACACACACACACACACACACACACACACACACACACACACACACACACACACACACGATCAATTTCTGACACTGAAAAGGTGAGCCTCGATCTCCCTTCCATAAACAACGGTGAATAATTATATGTAATACTAGAAGGGCACTCGGTAGAGCGCATATCACCGCCACACAAGGCCCTTGTTCACGAGAACATATCAGGCCCAATACATTTTTTGCTTATCTGTAATTTACATTCCAGATAAGTAAGGTATTGTCATCGCACACCATCCGTCCGTCTCCTTTTTCGACTTAAACGTGCAAACTGCCTGGCCGATCCGGCTGAAATTTGGCAGCAATATTCCTCTCGCGACTGGTAGCAGGAATTGCAAAGCTCCTTCCGGTCACTTGACTTGAAGTTGGTCAAAATGGCCAAATTAGTAAATTTCGTCAAACATCTTCTTCTCCAGACACACCAGTCAGAACGCTACCAAATTCAGGTTACAACATTAGGCCAAGTTAGGCTGTTGGGCTTGGGATCCTAGAATCCTGAGTTTAAATCCCACTTGGCTGTTGAATTAATACCAGGTGGGGTTGACTCTACCTGTCATCCTTCCGAGGTTGGCAAAATGAGTGCCAGCTTGCTGGTACTCTGCGTCGGAGTGGCGACCCGTCCAGGATTGTGCCCAATAGCCAAGGAGACTGCTCAGGCAGCACCAACGCTCTGCACAGAGTCTGGTCCCGATGGATGGATTAGGTCAAGGCCCAGATAAGCTACAGGTCCAGTGGTCATATTTTTATACATGGCCCTAAGCATGCTGGGATATTATTTGCTTAATTAACACATGAGTTACAACATTAGGCCGGGGTAGGGATGTTGGATTGCGTTGGTCATGCCGATCACATGACCAGAAGTGTTTCAAAATGGTCGACGTAGTCAATTTTTAGGAAAATCGTATAAATTCCTTCAAAAATCTTCTCCTGTTCCACCAGTCAGAGCGTGACCAAATTTGGGTTGTAACATAAGGCCACATGCCTGGTGTTGGCTGAATGGTTATGGTGGTGCATTTGGGATCCTGGGATCCTGAGTTCAAATCCCACTTGGTTGTTGAATTAATACCAGGTGGGGTTGACACTGCCTGTCATCCTTCCGAGGTCGGAAAAATGAGTGCCAGCTTGCTGGTACCCTGTGTCGGAGTAGTAACCCATCCAGGATTGTTCGCAATCGCCAAGGAGACTGCTTAGGCAGCACCAACGCTCTGTACAGAGTATGGTCTCAATCTCCTCCTCGTGCGGATCACCTGACCAGAAGTGTTTCAAAATGACCGATTTAGTCAACTTTTGGGAAAATCACATTACCTCGTTTAAAAAATCTTCTTCTACAGACCCACCAGTCAGAATGCTATCAAATTTGGGTTACAACACGAGGCCAGGGCTCAGATAAGCTACAGGTCCAGTGGTCCTCTTTTTTTTTTCTTTCACCTCTGCCACCGAAGGTGGGCGGAGGTAATGTTTTCAACCCTGTGTGTCTGTCTGTGAACAGGATATCTGAAAAAGTTATGAATGCATTCGGACAAAATTTAGTCGAGAGGTTGGCTGTGTGACAAGGACGAATTCGTTCGATTCTGCTGAAGATCTGGATCTGAATCCTGGAGTTTTTAAAAGTGGTTCTTCACCATTGAGCAACAGGGCTAAAACCGACATATACCAGATATCTCAAAAAAGTTATGAACGGATTCGGACGAAACTTGGTGGGCAGGTTGGGGGTGTGAGAAGGAAGAATCAGTTTGATTTTAGTGAAGATCCTGATCCAGATGTGGCCTATCATCAGATCCAAAAACCGAAACTGTTCAGCCTGGCAGAGGAATGCGCTCTACCGAGTGCTGTTCTAGTTTTTCTCACTTTTTCAGTCAATTATAAATTATAATCCATTGAACAGGGATTTAAATTCCAAAAAAAAAAAAAAAAAAAAATGAAGTCATTAATTCCTTGTTATTTCTGAGTCATTCGATCCCAATCTCATTATTCTTTCCTCCTTCCATCACACGGTCAACTCCAATCTTATGAAATACAAATCACAATTCAAAATGTTTCATAATCTCTTTATTCTCATTCCCAAATGCCTGTCTCTCATACTGCTTCTTCCTTCCTATCTTTGCATTTCATCCCTGCATGGATAGCTCACAAACCCTCAGGTTGCTTCCCTAATCTCGACCCATGATCTTTAATACTCTCATTAATCCTCCTCAATGTCACCCTCTTCCTCTCCAGGTTATTGTCTCCTCCCTTCACCCATTCTTCATCGATTTCCTCCATAGCTTGAATCCCCGATTTTCCCCTTCCATTTCTTTCATCCTCTCAATATTCTCGAGCTTGTGTCCATCTTGTTCACCGATCCCTGTCTTCCTCCGCTCTCCTCCCCCTCTCTTCCTCTCTCATTCTCACGGTGTGTTTTGTCACCTTCCACTCTGGTATGTTCCGCATCATAGATGTTCCATGAGCCTAGAATGTGTCTACAAAAGAAACCCTTCATGTTGAACGTTTTTCCCAGATCCCCAGGGGTTCCTGGATCTCCCATTGAAAAACTTTCTCCAAAGATGCTAAAAAAAAAAGATGTTTTCACCCAGACCATGTGCTTGGATTGTGTTTGAGATGTTTTTGAGCACCACGTCCACATCGGTTTGAAATGCTAGATTTGAGAAAATGACAAGCACTGCCTCTTAAAGCCGAGTTTCATCCGTGGCAACTTGTTCTCTTGTTCTTTATGTCCCCGTTTGTAAATAACAACGGCAATTGCTGCTGGACACGCAGCGACAGACCTCGACTTGTTTTCAGGAACAAAGACCCATTATAAACACATAGGTCTTGGACAGTTGTGGAGCAGTGTGATGGCTCGGGTTTCTGCTCGCCTGGAGAGAACCATATCTGCTAACTGGCTTATCTTTGTTGGTAGGCATCCGTCTTGGCTGAGCTGAGACGCAAACCTCTTATGAGCAGCTCAGGCTGTCAGCTTATATTTATCCTGCAAAGCAGATGATCTCCAGGGGACTTTCATAACGAAGCAGTTGTGGGACCAATTTTATACAAGTATTCTTGTAACAAAGTTTTTCCTTCCAGCTCTCTTTTGATTCCTGTTTCCATGACACAATTTTGCTGGCATGTTTAAGTTTCAGAGTTCTTAACATTTACACTTCCTTCAAAACTTGCTGCGTACTAATTTAGTTTATCTTCACAAATTTGTCAAATATATTATGCAAGATCTTACCATAAGTAGGAGGATGCTTTTGATTTTTTTTTTTATTGCAAACAGGTAACAGACCTGCGTGTGCAACCATTTTATACATCACAGGTCTTCACGAGAGTACAGATCCATGCCATGGCATCGCTGAAACATTTTCCCTGCTATGTGGAAGTTTTTTTTAAACCCTGAGGCTTCTGGAACCAAAGGAAGTAACCAAAAATATGCGGAAACTCCTGAAATTAGGAGATCAGGGCCATCTTTTGGACCTGTCTCGAGGTTTTGATACAGTCTGGCATCCTGCCTTGCTCTCCAAACTGTCTGCCGATGGAATCCAAGGCCAACTCCACTCTCAGATTACTGACTTCCTCTACTCTCGTAGTCAACGTGTGGCTCTCAACAAAACCCTTTCATCCCCTCTCCCTGTCAAGGCTGGAATAACCCAAGACAGTGTTCTCGGCCCTGTCCTATTCCAAATCTTCATCAATGATGTCACTGACTCTCTGAAAAATCCTCTTTATCTCTTTACTGATGATTCCACTCTCTGCCATGATATCCCGCATCCTTCTGACAGACAGGCAGCAGCCTCTTCCCTCCTCCTCAGACCTTCACAAAATCGTAAACTGGTCAAACACTTGCAACATGTCTTTCAATCCTGAGAAATCCCACATACTCACCCTCTCTCCTTCTCCAAAAGGACTGTTCTGCAAACCCTCCTATCTACTTTCTCAACAACCCTCTCAAAGAGGTTCAATCACTCAAATGCTTGGGTCTCACTCTCAGCCATGATCTCTGTTGGGCCAGCTGCATTTAAAAGTTGGCCTCCAAAGCCAGATGCTGACTGGGCATCCTCCGTCATACAAAGTAAGTCCATGCTTGGCACACCTGGGCTCCTATCCACCTACATATAAGGCTTTCTTCTGCATCTTGATGGAGTACTCCTCTCCCCTCTGGGCTGGCTCACCTGTCTCACATCTTGCTCAGCTTGATGCCTTGGTAACCAAGACTTTCAAGATCATTTGAATCTCTCGAGATGAAGCTGAGTCTATGGGCTCCCACTTCTCTGTCTTGTTACTCCTCATTTCTGTCCTTGCCCCCTCTGCCCTCTCCGTTTTCACCCCCCCCTCCAGGTATCTGCAGATATGCAGGATGCACACGGTCCATCAGCAACCCCCTTCTCGTGAAACGGCCTCAATTCAGAACCACTTCTCACCTCCGCTCATTTATTCTCCTTTTCTCCCACCTATGGAACCACTTTCCACACTCTTTTCAATCTCATTCTTCTCTCCCGTTCTTCAAGATAGCTGTTCATCACCATCTAAAATCATTCCCATCCAAAATCATGATATTTTCTACATCCGTTAAACCACTCCCACCCTCCCCAATTTTTTCTTATGTGTCCATCTTGTCCACCCCTTGCGTTCTCCCCTAACCCTCATCGTTATCTGCATCCCTTGTTTGTCCATCTCCATCTACCTTCTCCCTCCACCCTGCTATTGGCATTTCCCCTTTCTCCTGATGTTCCCTTTGTTATGTTGTGTCCTGATCGCTTCTGTGTCCTAGCTCTTCCATGAGCCTAGACCATGTATAAAAATCGAACGACTAGACCTGCCACTTATTTGAGCCTTGGCTTAATGTTGTAACCCAAATTTGGTAGCATTCTGACTGGTGGGCCTGGAAAAGCAGATTTTGAAAGGAATTTACGTGATTTTCCCAAGAATTGACCTCAGTCGGCCATTTTGACACACTTCCGATCATTTGATCGACATTACCTCCCCAGGTTAACATCCCTACCCTGGCCTAATGTTGTAACTCAAATTAGGTAGCATTCTGACTGGTGGGTCTGGAGAAGCAGATTTTGGAAGGAATTTACGTGATTTTCCCAAGAATTGACCTCAGTCAGCCATTTTGACACACTTCCGATCATTTGATCGGCATTACCTCCCCAGGTTAACATCCCGACCCTGGCCTAATGTTGTAACCCAAATTTGGTATCATTCTGACTGGTGGGTCTTGAGAAGCAGATTTTTGAAGACATTTACTCAGTCGGCCATTTTGAGCAACTTAAAGTCATGTGACTGGAACAAGCTTTGCAATTCCTGTTACCAGTCATGAGAGCAACGTTTTTACCAAATTTCAGCTGGACCGACCCAGCGGTTTGGCCAGAGAAGTCGAAAAAGGGGACAGACAGACGGACGGTGCGCGATGACAATACCTAATCTGGAATTTAAATTCCTGATAAGCTAAAAAGGGAGAAGTAGCAGCAATCTTTAGTGAAAGACAGAACTGTATTGAGAGAAAGGGATGACATGAAGGAGGGAATTAATTTGAGATGGTGGTGATTCTATATGGATAGAGATTAGAGATTCTAAGAATAGCAAGTTAAAATAGCAAGATGAACAAGACTGGGCTCAGAACCTTGGGACACTCCATCCTTGACAGGGGGAGGACAAGAAAAGGAGAAGAACGGGTTACGTTGAGAGCCACACATTAGCAACGAGTGAAGGAAGTCAGTAATTAATTTGTGGAGTTGGCGTTGGATGCCATAGGCAGGGTTTGGAGAGTAAGGCAGGATGCCAGACTGTATCAAAAGCTCAAGATAGGTCCAGAGAGACGGCCCTGATCTCATCTCTGACATTGAGGGTCTTCATACATTGTTGGGTGAGTAGAAGCAGCGCGTCCAAGGTGGAGTGACCTGGTCTGAAATCAAATTGGTGATCTGAGTTGAGGCAGTTGGGGGAAAGGAAGGATTTGATGTTAACTGCGATGATGGATTCCATGACCTTGCTGATGATTGGAAGTAAGCTGATTGGTCTGTCGTTGAGGGGATTCGTTTTTGCACCTTTTTTATGTAATGCAATGATGTTGGCAGATTTCCAAGCAGATGGACGATGACCTAGGGCAAATGACTGGGTGCAAGGGGCCTAGAGAGGAAGTGCAAGAGTAGCAAAGCAGGTTTTTAGGACACGTGAGCTGATGTCGTCCGGTCCAGTTGCAGAGTCAGAGTCGAGGGTTGAAAGAACATTCTCAGGTGCAAAAGACAGAATCCAGGAGCAGTTGGGTATGGCAGGGAAGGACGGGCACCGAGAGTAAGGGTTTGGGGACAGAAGGTTTGGAAACAAACACAGAATTGAAACATTCAGCCTTCTCACGACCAGGGTCTGCTGTGATGCCATTTGACGAGAGGGAAGTGATGGAAGGCGAGCAATACACCCTGCCATATTTAAACATTCAAAAACTTCTCTGAAAAGACTAAACAGATCAAGGCGAAACTTTACAGGTATGACCGCCTATCCATGAGGAACAAAACGTTCACACATATGACGTCATAGGACACATGGTTTGGCAGCCGTATTGTATCTACCATAAAACCATTAAAAAATCTTCTTCAGATCAGCTGGACAGATTGAGGGGAAACTTTACACACATGCTCCATAAGCCTTGGAGATACCAGGGTATTCACGAATAATTTATGTCACATGGTCTGGCAGTCATATTGGATTGAGCGAAAATCTTTTTAAAAAATCATTTCTCTTGAACCCCTTCATTTTTCGATGTGAAACTTCACAATTATGATCTTGTAGTGATGGGGAATATTTGTTTTAAATTTCAACTTGATCGGATGCATAGTCTGTTAGCCAGAATTATTTTAAGTTTTTCATCTGGGTTGTTTTTATTTATATATTCTTTTATTCTGGGTTATTCACAATGTTAATATAGATGGCCCCCTATAGTGATGTCACAATGTTAATATAGATGGCCCCCTATAGTGATGTCACAATGTTAATATAGATGCCCCCATGTTAATAAAGATGCCCCCTATGGTGATGTCACAATGTTAATATAGATGGCCCCCTATGGTGATGTCACAATGTGAATATAGATGGCCCCCTATGGTGATGTCACAATGTTAATATAGATGGCCCCCTATGGTGATGTCACAATGTTAATATAGATGGCCCCCTATGGTGATGTCACAATGTTAATATAGATGGCCCCCTATGGTGATGTCACAATGTTAATATAGATGGCCCCCTATGGTGATGTCACAATGTTAATATAGATGGCCCCCTATGGTGATGTCACAATGTTAATATAGATGGCCCCCTATGGTGATGTCGCAATGTTAATATAGATGCCTCCCTATGGTGAAGTCACAATGTTAATATAGATGCCTCCCTATGGTGAAGTCACAATGTTAATATAGATGCCTCCCTATGGTGAAGTCACAATGTTAATATAGATGCCCCCCTATGGTGATGTCACAATGTTAATATAGATGCCCCCCTATGGTGATGTCACAATGTTAATATAGATGCCCCCCTATGGTGATGTCACAATGTTAATGAAGATGCCCCCCAATGGTGATATCACAATGTTAATGCTCTCTCTCACCCACGTGTTCCCAATTGTGACACTGGCAGTTTAACCACCGTGGATTTACGAATACAATGTTTTACACATAAAATACTATTCATATAAATGTACTCAATACTGGATCAATATTGTTCATTTTTTCACAGATGAATTTTCACTCGACCAAATATAACTTTACAAATGTAAAAATATTATTTTATCTTATTATTCCCACATCTTCCCACATCTTCTCGCATTACCAAATCAAATGCACCAAGTACAAAGTTGAGGTTTTAATGAGGTATAAATGAAAGGAAGCACCAGGTGGGAAGTTGGATAATTATTATTTTTTTTTTCTTCTTTAGATCTTCATCAATTTGCCTTCCAAATATATCATCACGCAATCATGGGAGGCTTTCCAACATGAATCCCCTGCAAGGTACACCAAACACCAAAGGCACAACACCTGGTGAAGATCCCAGGCTTTCCCACCAAATTACCCATTCACACACATTTTTGTTCGTCACTAGTTACCGGAGGGCGTTAAGGATGGTTCAAGGTGGAAGTGGATTTTTAATTGGAGATCGTGTGACCATCAAAGTTAAATAATAAAATAATTTACAATGCTGGAGTGCTTCGATGGTTCGTCTGTTTACCATTGTCATCTCAAGCCCCGATCATAATGTGGGTAACTCAGGTTCAAGCCCCCCTTTTTATATAGCTTTGAGTATATAAAATCCATGCCCTGTATAATGTTTTACCAACCCTTTGTGCAAGTCCTATTATTGATCAAATAAAACTGGTAAGATGAGGTGGTGGTGAAAAATGGATGTAGGAGATAGTCTGTGGGCTGGACGGGTTCACAGTGCAGCTCCCCCCCCCCCCCATTGGTTGGTACCAACAGTACACTATTGGTTGGTATCTTTTTGTTCCTTGGGATGTCCTGCGTGAGATTAAACATGCTAGCATGAAATATCTTGGGATGGAATTGTCCTTGAGACACCTTGTTCACAGGTACCCATAATTGCATGAAACGACCTTCATACTCTAAAATTTTGGGGGCATTGGTTGCTTCGCAGGCTCCTGTGTCATTTTAAATAAACTGTTCGTTGAATGTTGTGTATCATTACCCCACCCGTGGGAAATGTAAAACGGCGTTAAGCAACCGGCCACGTACATAGGTACGTATCTGCATTTCGTTGTTCCCTTTTAAATTAATTTTCTCTGCAACCGCTTGTCAGATAACTGGGATTGACGCGACATTGTCACCGTAGGAGTGACAACTCATGTAGAATGTTTTAATGATAATTATGACGTCATGGGCCACGTGGTGGGGCAGCCATGTTTGAAAATAGGAAAAACTTAGGACCTCTGTATCTCCGAAACTGCACCATAGAAGAAATTGAAACTTGGCACATGTGAAGTACTCCCCATGGGGAATGAATGTTTTCTTATGATGTCATATGTGCCTTCGTTATGACGTCGTAATTGCATATGTAGAATGCTACGTCCGATCAGTGTGAAAAATTTTGAAGGTCATCGAGGGATAATTTGGTGCACAGAAAATATATGATGTCATCGGTCATGTGGTTTGACAGCCATTAAAAAAAAAACCTTCAAAAATCTCCAAAACAGCTGAACAGATTGAAGGGAACTTCACATACATGGTCCCCAATCCTCGGGGATAGCAGGGTATTCACGAAAATAATTGATATATCACATGGTCTGGCAGCCATATTGGATTGAGTGAAAATCTTAACAAAATTATTTCTCTTGAACCGCTTCATTAAATTGACGTGAAACATCACAAGTATGATCCAGTGGTGATGGGGAATACATATTTTAAATTTCAACCTGATCGGACACATGGTGTGCCAGCCAGAATTGGATATGTTTTTTGAATCTGGGTGTTTTTTAAGTCTTCTTTATGCCTCCGGTGATGAAGTCACCAGTGGCATTACATTTTCAGGTTGTCCGTCGGTCCGTACGTCCGTCCGTACATACATACGTATTACGGACATCCATGCAAATTTTCTCTGGTTTCTCTGCAACCGCTTATTGGAGCGACATGACATCTTCAGCATAGATGCGACTACTCATGCAGAATTTTCTAATGACAATTATGACATCATAGGTCACGTGGGGGTGGTGGCCATGTTGGAAAAAACGGAAGAACTTTGTACCGCTGTATCTCCTGAAACACACCATGGAAAAAAATTGAAACTTCGCAACTGGCAACTACTCTGCAAGGGCAATAAGGTTGATTTGATGATGATGTCATCGGTAAAGTGGTGTCCTGGTCAAAATTTGATCAGTAGAACGGTGCATTCGATCAGTATGAAAATTTGCGAGGTTCATCTTGGTATAGATTGGGAGACAGAATTTTTTTTTATAATGTCATTCGTCATATGGTTTGGCAGCCATATTGTTTAAAAATTAAAAAAATTAAAGAAAATCTTCTCCAGAACCGCTTTGAAGATCAAAGTGAAACTACACAAAAATGATCAACTCGCCATGTCGAATAAAGTTTGATAACAATGACATCATAGGTCACATGGTCTGACACCCATTCTGGATTTACCCGAAAACCTTTAAAAAATCTTCTTCTCCATAACGGCTGGATAGACTGAGGGAAAACTTCACACACCTATTCAGCATGCCTCGTTGATACTCGGGTAATCAAGAATAATTGATGTCATGTGGTTCAGTGGCCATATTGGATTGAATAAAAATATTAAATAATATTTTCTCTGGAACCGCTTATCCCTTTGAAGCCAAATTTACCAAAATATCATCTAACCCTATTGCTGCATACAGTCTGAAAATTATGACATCATAGGTCATGCATGTGGTGTGGCAGCCATATTTGATAGAAAAATGAACCTTATCTGATCAAAACGAAACTTCACACACGATCCCCTACCAAAATGTGGGCAGAATCCAAATTTTCAATGCCATAGGTCACGAAGTTTGGTAGCCATGTTAGTTTGAAAACTGAAAATTAAAGAAAAAACCTTTTCCTCCAAAACCACTTTACGGATCGATGTGAATCAAGTTGCATTAGCATGGAGCAAGGGCAGTGGATCACAATTACAAAGTTTCGCATCGATCGCTCCAACGGTTTCTGAAATATAATTTTATAAATATTTTCCTTGAAACCAATGTGGCTGCCACACCACGTGACTGATGATGTCATTTTTAACTGCAAAGTCTAGTATTGGTCGGTTAAACTGCTTCAGAGAAGTAATTGTTCAATTGTTTCCTTAAAACCAACGTGGCTGTCACATCATGTGACTGATGAGGTCATTGTTATATAAAATATTTGCAGCATTAGTAGTCGATCATCACTGCAAAGTCGCACATCGAAAGGCTAAGCGGTTTCAGAGAATTTTTTTTAGTTAATATGATCGATTCGGCAACACAAAGCACAAAGTAGAATGGCACTCGGTAGAGCGCATACCTCTGCCAGGTTGAACAGTTCACGTTTTGTATCCCACTGATGGGCTTAGCTGGATCTGAACCAAAATCCAATCTGCTTGTACTTGTCACCTATTCAACTCATCCACCTTGTTTTGTCATGACTCGTCCACAACTTTTTGAGATATAGTGATATATTTAGTTTTTGGTCCCATCTATCAATTTTAGAAATTAGGCCTGTGTTGACCTTTGACCTTAAAATTAATTGGTAGTTTAATTCAACAACCTGACATGAAAATGCTGTTCAAATTTCCAGTCAATCGGATGAAAATTGAGGATTTTAGAAAATTTGGCCCAAATTGGCCTTTTGGCCTATTTTGACCTTTTGACCTATGTTTATCTCAAAATCAATAGGTAGTTGAATTCAGTGACCTGATATGCAAATGCTCTTCAAATTTCGAGTTAATTGGATTAAAATTGAGGATTTTAGAAATTTGGCCGATGTTGACCTTTTGGTCGATGTTGACCTTTTCACCTGTGGTAACCACAAAAATAATAGGTGGTTGAATTCAGTGACCTGATGTGCAAATCCTTTTCAAATTTCAACTCAATTGGATGAAAATTGAGAATTGAAAAAATTTGGCCGAAATTGGCCTTTCGACCGATGTTTGACCCAAATTTTTTAATTGTTTCTAAAATCCTCAAGTTTTCATCCAATTGACTTAAAATTTGAAGAGGATTTATATTTCAGGTCACTGAATTCAACCACCCAATTACTTTGGAGGTCCAAGTAGGCCAAAAGGTCAACCTAGGCCAAATTTCTAAAAATTGCCAATTTTAATCCAATTGATTTGAAATTTGAAGAGGAATATATATTTTAGGTCACTGAATTCAATCAGCCAATTACTTTGGAGGTCCAAGTAGGCCAAAAGGTCAACATAGGCCAAATTTCTAAAAAATGCCAATTTTCATCCAATTGACTTGAAATTTGAAGAGGAATATATATTTCAGGCCACTGAATTCAACCACCAATTATTTTGGAGGTCAACATCGGCCAAAAGGTCAATATAGTCCGCATTTCTAAAATTGCCGATTTTCATCCGATTCACTTGAAATTTGAAGAGGAATTGCATATTTGGTCATTGAATTCAACGACCGATTATTTTTGAGGTCAACATAGACCAAAAGATCAACAGAGTCCCAAGGTCAACAACGAAGGTGGTGTTTCTAAAATCTTCAATTTTCATCCAATTCACTTGAAATTTGAAGAGGAATTGCATATTTGGTCATTGAATTCAACCACTTATTATTTTTGAGGTCAACATAGACCAAAAGATCAACAGAGTCCTAAGGTCAACAACTAAGATGGTATTTCTAAAATCTTCAATTTTCATCTGATTGACTTGAAATTTGAAGAGGATTTATATTTCAGGTCACTGAATTCAAGTAGCCAATTATTTTAAGGTCAACATTGAACAAAAGGTCAACATCGTCGCAAGGTCAACAACGAAGGTGGTATTTCTAAAATCCTCAATTTTCATCTGAAGGACTTGAAATTTGAAGACGATATATATTTTAGGCCACTGAATTCAACCACTGATTATTTTTGAGATCCACATCGGTCAAAAGGTCAACATAAGCCGGATTTCTAAAATTCACAATTTTCATCTGATTCACTTGAAATTTGAAGATAAGTAATATTTCAGGTCACTGAATTCAACTCCTCAATTATTTTTGAGGTCAGCATAAACCAAAAGGTCAACATAGGCCAAAGGTCAACAACTAAGGTAGTGTTTCTAAAATCTTCAATTTTCATTTGATTTACTTGAAATTTGAAGAGGATTTATATTTAAGGTCACTGACTTCAACGAGCCAATTCTTTTTGAGATCAACATGGACCAAAAGGTCAACATAGGCTTAAGGTCAACAACTAAGGTGGTATTTCTAAAATCCTCAATTTTCATCCGATTGACTTGAAATTGGAAGAGGAGATGCATATTTGGTCATTTAATTCAAGCACCGATTATTTTTGAGGTCCAATTTGTTTTATAGACTTTGCAAGTATTGTGCTCCGCATGACAATGGCTTCTTGTTTGTTTTTCTGTTTGTTTGTGTGCAGGATATCTCAAAAAGTTGTGGATGGATTTGGACAAAACTTTATGGACACGTTGGGTGTGACATAATGACAAATTGCTTCGATTTTGGTAAAGATCCGAATCCGGATCTGGATACGAGTTATTTAATTTTTTAAGTGATTCTTCACCATTGAGAGTGATTCTTCACCATTGAGAGTGATTCTTCACAAAAACGATATACAGTACAGCATGACATTTCAAAAATGTAGTGTGCCTGATATGTTCTCATGGATCAGGCATTGCGTGGCGGTGGTATGCACTCTAGCGAGTGCCCTTCTAGCTTAGATATGTTTTCAAGGTTATATTTGGTCAGAGCTTTTGATTTTTTTTTTTCACCTTTCTCAATTTGATTCATAATTTTACCACAAGGTCATGATTTGGCACACAACCTGCACCTGGCAGATTATCATCAGATTGCACAGCATTTCTCCCTCTTCTGTTGATTAGAATGTAGTCAGTCTAGTTTCTATGTTGCTCATCAGGTGAAGTCCAAGTGTGCAGTCTGTGCCTGGGTGGTTTAAACCGTACGTTTGTAATTACGAGCTCATTTAGATACCAAGTTCATGCTTTCCTGCAATCCCTGGTGCTCCTGATTCTCAAATTTCTGCATTCCAGTCTCCCATAATAATTGAAACATTTGCTCCAGCTCTCTATTTATTGTCTAACACTTCCTGATTCATTGACCTTACATTCCATATTCCAATTATGTGAATGTTTGGGAAGCTCAGAGTTAGACTTTCAGTTCTGGCAACCTCAGCGACTGGATTTCCTTGTGGACTTGATCCACCCCTCCCCTCAGGCTAAGCTCATAAGTAAAATGGAAGGTGGTTTACGTAATAGTTTATTTTGAGATGAACACACTTAATCTTGTAGAAGGAAGGCTAAACAGGTGTGGAGTCTGCAGCTGATCAGAGGGACATAGTAATGAGCCTTGGTGAATTGGAAGCTAGATATGCTGAACTGGCATGAAGAATGGAGGCTGGGCAGGCCGAATGAGAAACAACATGTCAGCCCAGATTTACCAAAGAGCAAGCCCAGCAAAGTGTGAGCAAAGGAACTGAGAACTGTCCGACCAGCTGGAAACTATTACTGAAGAGATGGCTGGTTATAAAACCGAGATCGGAATGGACGTGGACCAATTTTCGGTGAAGATGGATGTTAGCCTACTAATATTCAGACAAGGTGGACAGTGTGTTGCAGGGCTTAGGCCGACACCTGGATGATGTCACAATGAGTGTGATAACTTCTGGCTTGGAGGTGCGACAACCTGGAGCAGCATCTGGACAAGACACAGGTTGGTCATTCAACTGAGATGGACACATAGGATTTGGACATTTTCGTTTTGTGGGGTTTGGACATTTTCGTTCTTGGCACAACTCCCAGGCTGGCAGGATAACCTAGAGGTACACACACTCATCTCTGAGCTGTCTGGCCTGGATTTGAATCTTGACTGAGCAATAAGCCATCGTCCTGGTGTTTTCAGGCAGGGCGAGGCATCAATAAGTATCCCGTCCCTCGGATGGACGTTAAACTTGATGTCCTGTCTGTGCATATTCGTTGGTGTTTGTTGAAATCCCATGGTGTCCTTCACGAAGAGTAGGTGAACTATTGCCAGCAACCTGGCAAAATTCCACATTCCTGCCCTGACTTCCTTGTCGGAAGGGTTCCCTGCCCAGCATTGCAACTAGAGCAAAGAAACTGCTTCGGCAAAATTGATGATTTGTATTGAGCATGGTTCATGGTGATGATGAGGATGGTGATGGTGAAGACGATGATGATGATGATGATGATGATGATGATCATGTATAACTCCACAAAACAACGCAAACGAAGCTCGAGTCAAGCAGAAAAGATGCATTATATGAGCTGGAGCAGAGATTGCAGGAGACCGTCCTCTGTTGCAAAGAGCAATTTGCACTTGGGGCACGAGTGATGGAAAAGGAAAACCTTTCGAGGAATAGTGAAGTCACCTCGGAGACAACTCCCGGCAAACTTCGATGTTGGTCTCGACGCAGTTGTCCGAACCAAAATAGTAAGTTGTCAGAATGGACACAGTTGTAAGAGTTTCAGACAACTGGAGGCTTTCCATGGTTGAATGATGTGAGAACAGCAATGCATCACAACTTGGTCCTCAAAACATAATCGCGATGCAAAAAGAGAAGGTGGAGACCCCGAGCCCCGGGAAGATTGTGTTCCACTTTCTGAAACCAGCAAATGGAGACGACTTCCAAGGCCGCAAGAAACAGAGCACCAATAGACTACAGTAATTACAAACTAGTAATCTCGAGAAAGACCTGGAAGAAATGCAGGGACACCAAAAATGATACGGACAGGTAAAAATTAAAATGCTCACCGGAGTACAATGTCCCCTTGATGGCAGCGAATAGAAAAGGTGTCGTGTCTCGGGAAGCCTTCATCTTGCAGTGGAGTGAAATAAAACGGGCAAATTAAGTCGAAAGCTTCGTTTTTATCCTCTAGGAGTGTCTGTGAGAGCACTCAGAATACATCTCCAGCAATTTACACCTTCAAAATGTTTCCAGGTGTCCCTTTGAAAGTCACGTTGAAGGAAGGTAACAACTCCTTCCAATCCTGACCTTCTTCCAGGTAACCCCACCCATTTCCAGGTAACACCCCCCCCCACCAATTTCCAGGTAACCCCCCCCCACCAATTTCCAGGTAACCCCCCCCAACCCATTTCCAGGTAACCCCACCCATGACACTTTTTGACAAGCACCCAGTAAGTCGCACAAACAATGGTGTCTCTCTTCGACTTGGAGCTTCTGCTTGCTGTTGTTCATCAATTAATATTCACAATTCTAATTATGATTTTATTTAAATGTCGGAATTGAAGGTTTCACTTCGTTTACAAACTAGCTTCACTTATATTGGTTCACCTGCATTTGTGCAAAGATAATTTTCAAATGATTTGTGTCTCACCTTTACTGATTACCTGTAGTAAGTAAACAATGTACATGGAATATGACAGGTACATGTGAAATACACTTTCAATCCCCATCTGCTTTTTATTTCATGGAATTCTCTTCTGCTCTCGTTGATATTCTATTACTCACTGAAGCATTTATAACCGGAGTTCATCAATTTCTTCTCCTTGAGATGTTTTTAATGTGATGATTATAATAAGGCTCTTTCATGAACCTTTACAACATTTGTTAACCTGATATCTATTAACCTATCGATATTTGTTCAGCTCATGAACATCTTTTGCTTTCGACTGGATGAAGAGGGTTTGACAGCTGCTGCATGCAATTTACATCGTTAGATGTTAACCTATAATTACATGTTAACCCATAGTTAAATGTTAACCCAGAGTTACATGTTAACCCAGAGTTACATGTTAACCTATAATTACATGTTAACCCATAGTTAAATGTTAACCCAGTGTTACATGTTAACCTATAATTACATGCTAACCCATAGTTAAATGTTAACCCAGAGTTACATGTTAACCTATAATTACATGCTAACCCATAGTTAAATGTTAACCCAGAGTTACATGTTAACCTATAATTACATGTTAACCCATAGTTAAATGTTAACCTATAATTACATGTTAACCCATAGTTACATGTTAACCCAGAGTTACATGTTAACCTATAATTGCATGTTAACCAGAGTTGCATGTTAACCCATAGTTACATGATAACCGATAATTACATGTTAACCCATAGTTCAATGTTAACCCAGAGTTACATGTCAATGCATCGTTAAATGTTAACCGAGAGTTACATATTAGCCCATAGTTACATGTTAACCGATAATTACATGCTAACCCATAGTTAAATGTTAACCCAGAGTTACATGTTAACCTATAATTACATACTAACCCATAGTTAAATGTTAACCCAGAGTTACATGTTAACCTATAATTACATGCTAACCCATAGTTGAATGTTAACCCAGAGTTACATGTTAACCTATAATTACATGTTAACCCATAGTTACATGTTAACCCAGAGTTACATGTTAACCGATAATTACATGTAAACCCATAGTTAAATGTTAACCCAGAGTTACATGTCAACGCATAGTTAAATGTTAACCCAGAGTTACATATTAACCTATAGTTACATGTTAACTGATAATTACATGCTAACCCAGAGTTAAATGTTAACCCATAGTTACATATTAACCATAGTAGCATGGTAACCTATAATTACAAGTTAACCCATAGGTAAATGTTAACCCATAGTTAAATGTTAACTCATAGTTACATTTAACCTATAATTAATATTAACTCACAGTTGCATGTTACCCTGAAGTTAAATGCTAACCTATAGTTACATGTTAACCTTCAATTAATGTTAACCCAAAGTTAAATGTTAACCTATAATTACATGTTAACCAGAATTGCATGTTCACCTATAATTACAAGTTAACCCATAGTTCAATGTTAACTCATAGTTACATGTTAACCTATAATTACATGTTACCCCATAGTTAAATGCTAATCCAAAGTAACATGTTAACCCATAGTTACATGTTCACCTATAATTAATGTTAACACATAGTTACATGTCAACCCAAAGTTAAATGTTAACCTATAATTACATGTTAACCAGAGTTGCATGTTATAGTAATACAAGTTAATC
>NC_140967.1:4011474-4113974 GCF_056783735.1 Eptatretus burgeri | reverse complement strand
TAAGGTGGAATTTAAATGCATTGACGGAGGGTGGTGATTAAAGATTGCTTGCTATTTCCTCTTGAAATTGTAGTTGCAAAATAATTTTCACATTGCAAAGTGGAAATGGAATGCAAAATTCCAGATGTGGTGGAAGAGGTATCGTGTATTTATAGCTTTTTGATTTGTGCCAAGCCATCACTCGCATTCTCTTTGCTCGCATTCTCTCCCGACATCATCCACATTATCACCCACACCAATGTGCACGTCATACATGTTTTATTATCCCAATACTTTATCCCTTCTTCCAAGAGAAATTGTAGGTGTTGTATTGAATGCAATGATATTCATTTTTAATATGACCCATGCTGTTAAAAATCTTAATCCAGGTGGGTTGTGCTCACTGACTGTCCTGAATTGTTCATCCACTCTGGATTTAAATCCAACCAGAGTTCATTGAACACGTTGCCCCGCACTGTCTTGAGAAACAAGGCCATGAGTGGGGTCTATGAGTGGCAAAATTGATTGGTTGTGATGAGGTAAAATGCCGGAATATTTTGTCGCAAGTACTACTAAATGAAACGGTGTTGAAACTGCTAACACTGCGATTTGTGTTCAAATATAAAACCAGAAGGGCTTTCGGTAGAGCGTATACCTCAGCCACATAATGCTGATCCACTAGAACATATCGGGCACAATAAATTTTTGAAATATCATTATATTTGACACTGTAAATAAAAAGGAGTGAATTTTTTTTTTCTCACAAACAGATGAGTGATGTTTGTAATAAGGAATACAAATATTAAAACAAACACTTACAATCATGCAAACACACACTCAATATATTTCAACGAATCCAACCAGTGGAGCAAGAAAAGCAACATTGTGATATATATGCTCAAAGGACTTGGTAAAAAGTAGTTATAAGAGACATCTTCAATCACACAAACAAAAAAAAAAAAAACTCAGAAGATACAGCTGGGTTTGTTGTTTTAAAAAAATTGATATAAAAATAAGAATTTTAGGTTTAAAGAGCCAGAACCAAAATCGGTAGCTGAAGCAATTATTGTGAAAGTTTGTTCAGCTGTTGAAACTAATTAACAAGAGCCGGAGGGAATGTAATACTATTCAATTCTATATGGGATTAAAATTATATTTGGCAAAAAGATGATGAAAAACGAGTTGAAAGACTTTATATGAGAACAAATCCTCATTTAATTTCTTCATGTCAAGGTTTCCAAGATTGTAATGTTTATAATACACTTCAGAGGTACGAAATAGATGTTGATGAGAACACAGAAGGAAGTGGATTTAACGTTGGGGAAAATTATTTTCTTTGATGTACACATCTTGAAATCAGATCCTGTTAAAGCTTCTTCCTATATTGATTTGCCAAGAATCATAAAACTTTAAAAAGCAGTTGTTGATGTTCAAAACAATCTATCTATAATTCCAGATGTGTGTGTGTGTGTGTGTGTGTGTGTGTGTGTGTGTGTGTGTGTGTGTGTGTGTGTGTGTGTGTGTGTGTGTGTGTGTGTGTGTGTGTGTGTGTGTGTGTGTGTGTGCGTGCGCGTGCGTCCGCTGTTTCTTGACAACCACTGGTCTGATCTAATTGAAACTTACCAGATATATTGCTGGGGACCTGAGGATGTGCCTTTTCAACGTTTGATATTAATCGGACAAGTGGTTCCCAAGTTATGGCCATTTATTTACCAACCAATGACAAGAAACGTTGCTGCATGGGCATGGCCGATGGGGGAAGGGAACCTCAGCCACGTTCCCCATTATGGGTTACAACGTACGGACTTCCGGAGAGTGATGACTTCATGTATTCTAATAATTTCTCCATTTCTTATGCGCATTTATAGATAAGCACAATGCCCCAAGTTACGATCGTTTTCATATTAGACGGTGCATACATTTCGGTAACATCAGAGTGAGCTGGTGTGCTCCGAACCAGGAAGTAAATTTGAAACGCGATAACTTACGATCAAAAATAAGCAAGTAGGAGACAAAATTTAAACAACAGGTGTTTTTTTGGTACCTTTTAGATGTTTTCGTGTATTCTAATAATTTCTCGATTTCTTATGCACATTTATAGATAAACACAATGCCCCAAGTTATGATCGTTTTCATATTAGACGGTGCATAAATTTTGGTAACATCAGAGTGAACTGGTATGCTCCGAAGCAGGAAGTAAATTCTCTTCTCTTCTCTTCTCTTCTCTTCTCTTCTCTTCTCTTCTCTTCTCTTCTCTTCTCTTCTCTTCTCTTCTCTTCTCTTCTCTTCTCTTCTCTTCTCTTCTCTTCTCTTCTCTTCTCTTCTCTTCTCTTCTCTTCGTGTTTTTCCTTGTGACGACATTGCGAAAAGGCAAAATACGTTGGCGATAATTGAATATTTGGCCATTAAAACTAAATTGCGAATAATCGTAACTGCGATATGCGAACTTCCGGGGCACGTGAGAGCGAAGGAACGGCCTGTGAGGTTGTTGTTTCTTGCTCGCAGTTTGAAATTTTTTTATTATTATTTTTTTACGGGCACGTACTAGTGACAACAAATGCTTCCTCCGGGCTATTCTTGCTCACTTGCACCCCTACAATGGAAACCAGAACGAATGTGGCATTTAAAAAAATATGAAAATACTTTAAATGTTAAAGGATTAGAATTTCCAATGAAGTTAAAGGATATCTCTAACTTTGAGAAAATGAGCAATCTCTCTATTAATGTGTATGGACTAGCAGTTACAAAGTTCACACATTGAAAATTTCAAATAACTATAAAAATGATAAGCCAGGAGGCGACGATGGTTCGCGGGCATTATTGAACAATGCCACGATTGGTACAATTGAGTTAGTGGAAGCTTTTGAGGAAGCCCTTTTGAGGATTATAGAAAGGTGAATAATAAAAGCCTATCTCTTCCGTCAAAATTGACCAAATCAAATCGGATTTTTTTTATATGTTGTACTTATGGACATTACGCACAGCTTCTCGGAAATGAAATTGCGAGAAAAAAAATCGAGAAAAAATAAATAAATTAAAGTGGGCATGGCATTTGGAATAAATATGATGGCATTTTACGTCATCGGGACCAATCAAATTTGCCATTCGTTGATCCTGCCCATGCCCTTGTTTCGAGAGAGTGGGGTAATGTGTTTGATGAACTCTTGTGTGATTTTGGTTTATTTTTTATTGAACTCGCTTGGGTTAATCAACAGTTCCTAACTGAGCTGACCATACTGACCACCTTGGTGAAGTCTGAGGCCAATTTAAAATGATAAACTAGTAAAGAATATGTCAAGTATGATTATGGAATTGAGTCACAAAGTAGGCCACAGTTGTTTCAGTTCTGTCAATTCCTGTAAAATACAAATAATGTGTCAAGTATAACAATAAAATCTGATTGGATTGGTGCACTGTGCATGGAAATGTGCTTCAATTTCCATTTTTTTAATAAGCACGACGTCGTCCCCCGGTCCACCCTTTTCTGAATACCATCAGAGGTACCACTGTCCACTAATGCTCTTGAAATTCATGTAAAACTGCACTTATGTCTCCTAATGTGCTTGTCCTAAATGTAATATATGTACAACCTCATCTCTTATCCTTGGATGCTGTAGAAAAAGGAAGTCATTGGTCACCGTTTATTTTAACGATGTATAACAATTCTGGGCACACAGTGATTATATATCTTTTTAGGCCTCCTTCTCTAACCATGGTCTAGAGTCGAGACCCTTTGTCTAACTAGTCTGGTTTCTGTTTGGCGGTGTGATTCTCCTCCATTCCTCACATCATGTTCTTTATTTAATTATATTCTGCTCACGATTGTCAGGCCCTGAACTAGCATTCCAATACCTTACATAGACCTTCTCATAAGACTTGAAAATGTGTACATGAACTAATCACTCCGTTAATAAAACTTGTTTCCACATTTTGATGCCATTCTTGGCATCATTAACCTCCGCCATCTTTGAAGATGGATGGAGGTTACTGTTTTCACCCCTTTCTGTTTGTTTGTTTGTTTGTTTGTTTGTTTGTGAACAATATTACGGTAAAACTCCTCGACGGATTTCGACAAAACTTGGTGGGGGGGGTTAGGTATGGTACAAGGATCATGCCATTAAATTTTGGACTTGGTCCCCCCCCCTCCTAAAAAAAATTTTGAGAAAAAGATTTTTTTTTTTGCATTTGTACATGTTTTAAGTGATTTCCAACCCCCCCCCCCAAAATTTTTTTTTACCACCCCTCCCCCAAAAATCGAGAAATTTTTTTTTGCATTTCTACATGTTTTAAGTGATTTCCAACCCCCCCCCAAAAAAAATTGTTACCCCCAAAAAAAAGAGAATTTTTTTTATTTTTTTATTTCTACATGTTTTAAGTGATTTCCACCCCCCCCAAAAAAAAAAATTGTTACCCCCCCCCCAAAAAAAAAATTAAGAGAAATTTTTTTTTTTGCATTTCTACATATTTTAAGTGATTTCCAACCCCCCACCCCCCCCAAAAAAAATGTTGGAGAAAAGAACTATAACTGTCAGCACTGTTGACATCATATTTAATGAATAAGATATAAGGTTCGCTTGAGTGACCCAGCAGTATTGGCGGCGGAGGTTTTGCACTCTCCCGGGTGCTCCCCCTCTAGTTTCAGGTTGATTCCATGCAATGAACACACTAGGCTAAGCGCATGTAAGTGGTTACCACTCTGTTTCAAAAATGTCAAAAAATGAAGTTTGTTCCATTGCCTTCTCACGACATGTTCCTGAAAGTGTAAGCCTGAGTTCAGAACAAAAAACCGTATAGCTTAATTACATATATACAGTATACCGAAATATGATACTTTGAAGAAGGGTACCTATTCTGATGTTTTTGCGAGGTTGCAATGAAATTACCTAATTTTTCTTTTTTGGCAAAATAAATGAAGGTCATAGTATGTAACTTATTCTAGCAACTAATCTAATAATCAAAATACCAATTTCTGGGATTATTAAGAAATAATACATTCCTATTTTTTTATTACTGCTCTATTCAGTGACTGTCAGATGCTGAACAGCACTAAAAGAGAGAAGATTTATCGAACAAATTCTTGGACGTAAATTTTCAATTCAATCAATTCTGGGAGTAACAAAAAGCTCTCTAAGTTCTCCAAAACTGTTTTAACTGCCTTCTAAATTAATAAAATATTTTTTAAATACCTGGAAAAAAATAAAAAAAATTTTTAAAGAAAATTAATTTTTTAATAAAATTCAAAAAAGTGTGACGTGCAGTCGGACAAAAATGCAAAATTACTCTAAACCAAAGCCATGCATGTTTTCAATATTATTTTTTACTATTAGATCTATATCTCTGTGCCCCATTTGTAAATAAATTTTAGTGAACATAATCTGATGCACAGAAGAATAAAAGCATTTTTTTTTTTAAAACGTGACCTGCAGTCAGACATTTGGGTTTGAAAGTTCGGTCAAGCCGCTGTAATTAAGTATCCACCCGGATCATCTAATTTTTTTTTACATTGATTATTGGTAATAAGTTGAATAATTTAAGAAACGTAAATATGAGTTATTGATAAACTAGTCATTTTGTTAGGGGATTTCATAGTCCCAGGCTCTAAAAGGGCAATAAAACAAGAAAAAATAAAAATATGCCAGAATGTGCATATATCATGCGAATCCACCACTGACCGACACAAATGCTGATTTTCTCAGACGGTGGGTGACAACCTTTTGATTCGATGAGAAATTTCATTTAGAATGTTTTATATGTTGTATTTTTGCATAGTCTAATATATGTCATATTTTAAGGTGAAACAAGAAAAAAGGCCAATACTGGGCATGTATATTCAATAAAAATCCTGTAGATTCAGTAATATACATCATAGACCCATGAACCTATATATTTTAAGGTTCTATGGAACACTCTCTGTGCAATGAACCAAATTTCATGACCAGTAGTAGTCTTTGTGACTTTCAAAAATGCCACTCAAGTCAGGGTATGCCCTAAAATAGGGGTGGTAACCACTTACATGCGCTAAGCCACTAATGAAAGGCTTGTATTCAACTGGTCTCTGTGGTATTCGATGTAATGAAGGTTCAACAAATTATACTGGTGCTTGCCTGGCCTATCGATGACTCCCTGAACTCCTTCATCTGATTTGGAGATTTCAATGTGCTGAAAAAATGTTCCGTTTCCTCATGATTTTTGACGGTCAGAGTTTGATTGTGTTGCCTGGGGTTTTGCGAAACAGAGGTTAAGGCTTATGGAAAAGCTGGACAATGAATAGCCAATGGTGGAGGCTTTCACTATAAGGGTGTATGACTATTTTGGAGATCGCTACAATTGGTTGAAATCGTCCTGAGGGATATTTGCTTTTAATAACTGCTGATTATTATCATTCCTCATGACATTTCCATTAAATCGTTCCTCTGGGACACGATTCTGTGAAACTCAGCAAAATGAGATTGTTCCCTGACAATACATGATAACACACCTGTTGATATTCATTGTTATGCAAATCTAATGCACTGCAGGTGATCCACGCAACTGGAAACAAGTTAGTTACTTAATGACCAAGACTCAAAATACCTTCTTAAAGATAAACCAAAATGGGATAAAAATGATATGATAGAATGAAGAACTAGTCTTGCTGGTGAAAGCCTAGTGTCAATCTACTTCGGCAGACAAGGAGAACAATGCATTAAATCAATAGGACGTTGATCAAGATATGCTAAAGAGCAACTCCTCTTTTGCTCCGATGAACAGTTATTGCCCGAAACGTCAGCTTCTCACTTCCCAGTTGGTTAGCACATCTCAATCAATGTTCCTTTCATCAAATTAATGGAACACATGAGTTGAGACATTGATGATATTGGGCACCCAACAGATCATTGGAGGGGAGGGGTGGGGGGGGGAAGAAGAATCGTCTCACTCACCAGAAAGTCGTCCGTGAAGCGAAAACGTCTTGAAATGCGTGTGTGCATGTCACATCCGTCGCCAGCACCCAGCTTTGCCGTGCACCCTCTCGTGAACAGCTTTGAATGCCAGTCAAATTTTGGAGGGCACCGAGATCGTCTGTCACGTGTTTAGACCCTGGTGTTGTTGGTGACCGACCCGTGTCTCACTTGTTGGCGGCGCTGCCCACACCCACATGCGCACCACACTCTCGCTTGCCCAAGCACCGGGAAGGACGAACCGTCTCGCTGTTGGCGCTGGCCAGACAACCACACGCGCACCACACGCTCACTTCCTTCTCCTCTTTTGCGTGCTAACACCTGCTTCTTGCTCGCTTCTCAAGCTTACTTCTCGTTGTCTTCTCCCTACCTGGCTTTTTCGCCCCGCTTTCTTTCGCCCCCGCTTTCCTCTCTCCTGCTTTTCTCCTCACAGAACGTACCTCCCGTTTGTTTTATATCTCTGGGCCGTCTCCGCGGGTGCAGTCCGCCAAAAGCTCACCCTGCCCCATTTGCACACTGTTACCATTACGACCCCTGCGCTCTCAAAAAATGCGGGCGTCGGAGCACACGAAACAATATTGCTGAGGAAGAATGAGGGTAGGCTTCAGAGTTCGTGAAATAAATGTTGCTGAGGAAGAATGAGGGTGGGCTTCAGAGTTCGCGAAATAAATGTTGCTGAGGAAAAATGAGGGTGGGCTTCAGAGCTCGCGAAATAACTTTGCTGAGGAAAAATGAGGGTGGGCTTCACAGCTTGTGAAAGAAATGTGTGTAAACGTGTCTGTCGTAAAGAAAAAAAGCTGCCCATAAGAGAGGGGATCTATCATTTACCCTTCTCAACGCATCACATTTAAGATCCCATTAGACATGAGGATGGGGCTAATCTGAACATGCATTTTAGGAAATAACTGTCTGAGGACCTGGATGTGTGAATGTATTCGTCAGACTGGATTCTGAAATCCGTAACTAGATGTAAATATCATGGGGGTATGCATAAAAGCCAAATGGAGTCCTCCTCTGCCTGCATTCATTGGTGGATGTTTAACACCCACGGTAGTCTTTCACAAAGAGAAGGTGAGCTATTGCCGACACCCAGAATGAATGAAAAACAAAATTAGTCCTCTAACCTACAAAGGGCACTGCATCAGCAGTACAGCTGTGCCCCTCAGCCAATGATGCTACTCATGTGCTGCATGCGGTAGAAGAAGACACTTTTGTATCAAATGCATTTTTTTTGGACCAAGGCTGCATGATTATGAATATATCCTTGTACATTCATGCAGGAATGTAGAAATTGCCCAGAACAGAGGCACATTATGGACTAGTGCTCTTTTGTGAGATACCATTATATCTTTAAAGGCCCAGTCACACCTTGACGTTTTAGCCAGCTTATGCCAATTTTTGGAAAATTTGTCTAAAACGCTGGTACACGTCGAATACGTTATGGGTAAGTTTTGATAACATTGAGAGCACGCTAAAAAACACTGCCATATGTCGTTGTACGCTGGCTTTAAACGTTGTACTTTTCGGTTGTCCTCAAATTTTCCATGCTTGAAATTTTAAGACTTATGCCAACGTATGACTCACACATTCCGCATAATGCTGGCCATAAGTTGTAGGCACGTCACGCGATCGTTGACACGCGTCAACACGCGTTAATTGTAAGTTACTCATAAGTCGAAACACGTCGAGGTAATGTTTAGCGTACCCAAAAGTTATTTCTAACCTATGAGTAACGTGTTGTACTCATGTTACGCGATCGGTGACACACATCGACACACGTTACTTGTAAGGTGCTCATAAGTCGAAACACATCAAGGTAATGGTTAGCGTCAGTGTTCCCGACTCCCTGGTTTTATTTTTTTTCTTTTCTTCTTCCTTCCTTCGGTATGATGGTGATTTTGACACTTCGATTTCTAGTGCGGTTATAATATAATATAATTAATAGGCTGCCGCTCAATGATTTAAATCATAAATGCACTGTACACTGAACACCGTCATACCGAAGAAAAAAACCCCCAAAAAAACCGGGAGTCTGGAACACTGACGCTAACCATTACCTTGATGTGTTTCGACTTATGAGCACCTTTCAAGTAACTTTTGTCGACGTGTGTCAACGATCGCATATCGTGCGAACAACTTATTCCCATCGCATGCGGAACGTGTGTCATACGGCAAGTACGTCGTAAAAATTTCAACATGTTTAAAATTACAAGACGTACTCCACTTAATACGACGTATGATAGCGTACTTTAGCGTTCTATTCACGCATACCAAACTTACCCATACCATATTCGACGTGTGCCAGCGTTTTAGACGCATTTTTCAGAGGTCGGCATACACTGGCAAGATCGCCAAGGTGTGACTGCGATGTTGACACTTTCATTTCTGCGGCGGTTATGATTTGAATCGTTGTGCGGCAGCCTTTTCATAACCTATGCCACGTCATCGTCGGCGATGCGTGCAGCGCGCTATGCATAAGTTAGACTATCGTTGGGCATAGGTTGTGAAGTCCGACAACAGGTTCAGCATTCGTTAGTATAAGTTATCTATAACACAACGAAACGTTCTGTGTCCGTTACTAATATGTTATGCATACGACCAACTCGTTATGAATACGTCCGAATCTTAAAAAAAAACATCAAAAGTTCAACGTAAGCCAGCGTTTACATACATTTTAGTACGTTGCCATTGCTGGCTAAAACGTCAAGGTGTGACTCGGCCTTAACGTCCACAAGCGATATTAGCAAATTGAGTAGCCGGTTTAACAAGGCTTCCATACGTCAATGTTCATCAATGCAATGGTCTTCCTGTGAAGCATTAGATTGACACTTTACATCCGTGCTCTGAATCACATGGGACACCTCTAAAGCCATTCTCTGGCCTTTCATGTCATCCACAATTTCCTTGTAAATTTGATTATAGAAAATTATGATTATTTGCTTTAACCATAAATCTATTTATAATGGAGCATGTATATAGTTAGAACTACAGCAATGATGAACAAGACCCTGACTGAAAACTTAAAAATCATCCCCGGGAATATCACGACAAACGAGCTACAAGTGGAGGCTGTCAGAGGTTCAGTGAATATTTTGAAAAGATCCCTTGAGAACAAGGCTATGAGAACGAAGTTTCAGTTTGATTCATGAATCGTGATCCTTTACCAAAAAATAGGAGATGGAGATTTTGAGTCCTGGGAGAACTCCCTCACACTTCCTGAAACCCGCAAATGGAGATAACCAATGGAGCAAGTGTTTGTAGGGTGTTCCAAGAAGACCTGGCCAACTTTGGTTGTTGATATATTTAGCACCACAAATAATACAACGATTCCCTTTATTTGATATGAATCAAAGTCATCAAGTTTTCTCTATTTTCAGGTCTGGTGGTTCATTGTAAAAGAAAATGGCGACTCCACAGGAGAAAGCTCAGTGCATGAAATGGTTCATCGAAACGAGATCTGACACACAAGTTCAGCATAATTCCCTAACAAGGTGTGGAAGGAATCCGCTATTGCGGGCTGTTATCAGAGAGTGGTTCCAGAGATTTAAGGAGACTGGAAGTTGTCAGAAACAGAAAAGTACCAGTCGATGAAGCACGAGTACAGCAGACGTTGAACGAGTACATGAATCATTTCAACAAAGTTGCGGAAAATCAATTTGATGCACATCTAGGGAACTGCGACTACCAACCACCAATGTGCACAGGATTTTGTATAAAAGACTGAAGCGTTATGTCTATAAGGTGCAGATTCTGCAGGAACTCAAACAAAATGATGGACCCAAACACAAGGCGCTTGTGTTGGAAATGCTCCGTCGCATAGGGGATGATGAAGATTACCTGAAAAAGGTCATGTTCACGGACGAAGCTTGCTTTCATGTATCGGAGAAGGTTACCCAGCACAATGTGAGGATCTGGGGCTCTGAAACCCCCACATGGTCATTGAACACATACGTGACAGTCTAACAGTCAATGTGTGGTGTGGTCAGCCTTCTCCATGACTGCTTGCTGGGTCCGTTTTCTTTGCGGAGGACACAGTGACCTCAACAATTTATATGAACATGTTGGAAGGATTTGCCTTCCCACTGATTTAAGACCTGCAACCCGATATCATTTTTCAACAGGATGGCACTCCCCCTCATTGAGCATTAGTCGTTTGAGCCGTCCTGAATGAAACATTTGCAGGTCGCTGGATTGGCTGAGACGAACCAACCCCCTGACCCCCATGATCACCAGACATAATGCCCCTTGATTTTGATTTTATTTCTTTCCTGTGGGGATTTGTCAAATATGTTGTCTGCAACACCAAGGTGGTAAACCTGCATGATCCTTGTTTTCGGATCACAGCTGCATGCTCACTGGTGGACGCAAACATGCTGAGATGAACACGGCAAGAACTCCGTGTACCGCCTTGATGTCCTGCATGTGACAAACGGAGCTCACTTTGAAGTGTATCAATGGTGTACACAAAACTTTGATTTTCTGTATCGTACAAACCAAAGGGTATCTGTATCATTTGTGAAATGATACGATACCAGATGCCACCCACAATTGTTACCTTAAAAAAAAAAATCATACATCCACCATTTTGATGCTATGGAAAGCTTAAGACGTCTTCGGAAGTGTCACATTCACAATTACCATGTCCTCACGACAAGTTTTCTGTTCAGTGTACAACCACCTAAGCGACTGCTAAAAGGATCATCAAAGATCGAAAGGTTTGAGCCGAGATGAGTCATGGGCCTTGTGAAGGCAACAGTACATGTAGGCATCAGGCTTCTGACCTTAGACTTCAGGCCTCTGGTGTCAGCCGTTGGGCCAGTGGAATTGGAATTTTCTGAGCTATTTAACCATGATGTATTATCTAGGCACATAAGCAGTCGGCATGTTTTTGCTTCATGTATGTAACCCTGGTTATCTTTAATTTCAGGAGTAATCAAGACAGCAGTTTGTTGCCTATACACTGCCCAAATAAAGGGATGTGTCAAGAACATGTTGCACACTTGGAACACGATCGCCAACATGGTGGGTACTCTGATCGCAAATATAATCATTTAACCATATTTTTAGAATATCACCACAATCAATCATCAGAATTCAAATTCACAGTTCATATTCATTCGTGATTTTCACCTTGTTGATCTGGAATGTTCAGGTGAGTGTTCTTTTTTTTAATTTCTGATTTAATGACTTGATTAGAGAGTTCATAGAATACTGTTGCGAATTTGCGCCCGCCGGCATGCGATCGGCCGCTCGACTCGAATGGCGGCCGCCTCGCCCACCGGACGGACAATTCACTCGTGACCCTCTCGGACCAACACCGGGAGCTAGTCACGGGTGGGGGTTTAACCTCACCACTATCGTGCCAATTGCGCACCCACGCAGGATAGGGTCACTCGCCAAATTCGATCTACCTAAGTACCTGCGCAAATGGTCAACCGGCGATCGCACCACGCCACAGACCGACTCTGGACATGAACCGCTTAAGCGGTCCGTTCCGTGCTACAGTGATAACCAAGCGGTGTTATTGTCTGCCTCGACGGTTCCGATTAATTATCGGGCGTATTAAGCCCACTACGAACCCTTTACGTGAAGCAGCATGGAGGGTAAATAAAGAAAAGACGAAGCGAAACGGGAAAATAGTTCACACAATGCACATTTATTTACACGACACACGGAGAGCACACATATACAGCCAAACAGTCAAAATGCACATGTAGCAGTTAAAAACAAAAGAAACAACGACGCAGAGTTACTACCGACTACGCGCACACAAGGCAACATTTATACAGTTCTACTTTACAAGACACGGCGCCAACACACATTTAATCAAAAGCAAAGGAAAGAAGCCACCTTCATAGACAAGGGGGCAGACAGGCCTGTAGGCCAATATGTGCGCGTGACCTGAAGGAGCGGCCAGGTCCGCGAGACCGGGGGTCCTATCCGCGTCCTCGTGACGCGTTGACGGACGAGCCGCAGCTGTGGCCGCGTGGCTGTGCCCTGACTCCGTGCTCCTTGGCGGGTTTCGTTGGCACGACGTTTGGAGTGGGGTGGGAACGGGGCCCCCTTGTTGCACTATCTCAGCGCGGGGGAAAGGGGGAATTGTTGATGCCCTGGGGGAGGGAGAATGGCTGGCGGGCTGGCTTGGGTCCCGCGACGAGCGATCTCACACCGCGACCTCGTCGCCGACCGCCATCCTTCTCGCCTCGGACCCGAGCTCCTTGGCCTCTTCCCACAGCTCTCCTCAGCCGACTGCAGAACCCAACTCGATGCCTTCGCCACCTGACTCCATCTCTGCCACACCGATGACTCGACTCACTCTGCCCTGCCGACACACACTGCTACTGCCACACTCTGCTCTTCCAAACAAAAACTGACTCTGCCACGATTCGCCTTGCGCTCGCCATTTTATAGGCCGGCAGGAGAAAACAATATGCAAATTTCCGGATCAGGATGACCTCGAGGGCAGAGCCACGCTCGCCAATTGGACGAAGGAAAAGTGGGCGTGAACCTCCCCTGATCCTAGAATTTGTATATCTCGATTTCACACAGACGCGCCTGGAGGCGGGGCCAAGCCGCTCCGCCCTTGCTAATTGGACGGATCAGAAGTGGGCGTGTAGCGTTCTTGTTCCGAATTCTCCCTCGGAAAGGCCGCTATTTGCACTCGCGGCTCAGTGCGTATCTTGAACGAGCCCAAGACAGCCCGACGCTCAGTGTTCACAGGTGGTGCGGGAATGGCCGTAGAAGGAGAGAGGTGAGGGTGGTGGAGGTTTTTTGGTGGTGGTTTGATGGTCGGTTCAAAATAAAGATAGAACAGACAAACGCCTATCTCAAAGCGTCGCAGCCCGAATTAATCACATAAAATTCCTCTAAACAACGGGTTTGGGGCTAACTACACATGTACTTAGAGTTATCTCGCCTACGGGCCCTAAATGGTGGTTTGCGAATTTCCACAGCCGTAACAATACCTTACCCTGTGTGTGCAGTCTTGAGAAAAAGGACATGGGAAGGGTCTTTTCAACTCTTGCTTTGTGTTTCAGAACACGATCAATGTTAGCTTTGTTCATAAATTTTGAATAAAAGCAGCGATGGCAACCATACGAAGCCGATGGGTCAAACGGTACAGTCCAGAGCTAAACCTTCTGCCAATTCTCGGAAAAAACTGACTATTTTGGAACCATCTTTGAGATAAAGAGGAACTCAAACAAACAGATCTTTTGGACGAAGTTACCTCTGTGATTGCATCTATTGGCACCACCATTTTGTCTGAATCTTGCTGTTACGCCATGTGATGTAACCAAGTTTGAATGTAAAATGTATATTTTTGCTCCGCCCATGTCCTGCCTCATGCATATTTATGCTTTGCCCATGTGTTGCATTATCTCCACTGGCAGGGGGCGAGGAAGGGCGGCTCTTCCTTCTCTGGTGGACCGGTGGTTGTATGTGGAGAAGGCACGGTTTTTACCTTCACACTTGGTGTGTTTTAAAATAAAGAAAAAGTGATTTATACCTTTAAATGTTGGTAAGCAGCCTGGAGCATTCTTTATTCAAATAATCGGGACACCGAGGCCGTTCCAGGGTCCTCCACCCTCGGAGCGAGTGGAAAATTTGATTGGTCGAGACGGCGTACAATTTTTTCCAAGTCCTGGAGGTTTTTGGAAGTGCAAATAAGATAAATTTGTGTTATTCAGGATTCAAATATATAATTCAATTGAAATAAAATAAAAATGTTTAAAGGCAAGAGAGAAAAAAAACTTTCTGGAGATTTATTGCTGCTGATGCACATTCTTTTACACCACCTTATTTAACACGTTTAATTAATTTGTGCCTGTTGTTTGTGTCATTTATGATGTCCCTCGAGGCTCGGTGATGAATGATTTTCAGTTTGGTTCAACTGCCAGACAGGCAGAGAGATCGAAGCAATTGCTTTACTGTGAGTGCACATGTGCACACGGGACGAGACATCTTACAATTTGCCAAATTCAGAGCCAAAGTACTCCTAAACTGCAGGATCGTGTTCCGATTCGTGTTTTCCGGTATTCAAAACATAAAATACATACGTTTCCTACCGATATTGCTTTGCAATACGTCCCCGACCGATGTGATGTTTCCGAAGTCCAAAAAGGGCATAACTTTGAAAAAAATGACGAAACGTCCTGAAACTCAAACTTGTTCTGTAACTTATCATAAAGCCATGTACCAAGTTTCAGTTGAACATGTTGTTGGGTATGGGGAAAAAGTTATGAAAAACTACAGGGGGGACAGACAGACAGATGGACGGACAGATGGAGAGCAAACCTATCGTCCCCTCCAGTTTCATAACATGTACGACCAACCAATATACATGAAAAATCTTCGATTTTCGCAAGTAACAAGTGGACCCAAATGCAATATCCTCTCCTCTGGCAACTTGTTGTCAGTGATGAAAAACACCTGGCAATGATAACCCTCTTGCATTGCAGTGTCTCAGGGGAGCTACCCAATCTTTTGGAAGCTGGTAGTATTGAGTCAGGATCTGTGTCTTTAGCTGGGTATCATCAAACTGTTTGGATTTAGTCGTCAACAAAACCATCATCATTAGCAGAGACCTTATTGCAATGCATCTTGATAAAGGATGCTGTAGATCAAACTCAACTGCAGCCTGCCCTAAATCAGGCCGACTGATAGGGGCAGAATCAGCCACAGGCAGAGAACACTGATTAATTGGACTCACATGAGGTGAACATTCACTATACTAAGACATTTAATCCACTTATTCAGACTTATCATGCTGGATTCTAGTTCGCTTGCTTGAACACATCGGTAAAGCTTGCAAGCCGGGCACAACCCACAAGTAACTTATTTTCGGCCCACTTGGCATTCTGATCTTTATGATCCAATAATGAAGACTATCATTCGTACAAGCATTATATGCTGTGAGCCAGGTTAATATGAAATTGAATTGATAGAAATGCACATATTTATGACTTAAAGGAGTGGAGAAAGGCTTTTCATCGAACCATTAGTACTGTCATCTCAAACAGCCACTTGGAATTTAATTGTTATGCATATTAACCAGTATGACAATGGAACATTTCTCTCTCTCTCTAACTCTCTCTCTCTCTCTCTCTCTTTCTCTCTTTCTCTCTTTCTCTCTTTCTCTCTTTCTCTCTTTCTCTCTTTCTCTCTTTCTCTCTTTCTCTCTTTCTCTCTTTCTCTCTTTCTCACCTTCTCTCTTTCTCTCTTTCTCTCTTTCTCTCTTTCTCTCTTTCTCTCTTTCTCTCTTTCTCACCTTCTCTCTTTCTCTCTTTCTCTCTTTCTCTCTTTCTCTCTTTCTCTCTTTCTCTCTTTCTCTCTTTCTCTCTTTCTCTCTTTCTCTCTTTCTCTCTTTCTCTCTTTCTCTCTTTCTCTCTTTCTCTCTTTCTCTCTTTCTCTCTTTCTCTCTTTCTCTCTTTCTCTCTTTCTCTCTTTCTCTCTTTCTCTCTTTCTCTCTTTCTCTCTTTCTCTCTTTCTCTCTTTCTCTCTTTCTCTCTTTCTCTCTTTCTCTCTTTCTCTCTTTCTCTCTTTCTCTCTTTCTCTCTTTCTCTCTTTCTCTCTTTCTCTCTTTCTCTCTTTCTCTCTTTCTCTCTTTCTCTCTTTCTCTCTTTCTCTCTTTCTCTCTTTCTCTCTTTCTCTCTTTCTCTCTTTCTCTCTTTCTCTCTTTCTCTCTTTCTCTCTTTCTCTCTTTCTCTCTTTCTCTCTTTCTCTCTTTCTCTCTTTCTCTCTTTCTCTCTTTCTCTGTTTCTCTCTTTCTCTCTTTCTCTCTTTCTCTCTTTCTCTCTTTCTCTCTTTCTCTCTTTCTCTCTTTCTCTCTTTCTCTCTTTCTCTCTTTCTCTCTCTCTCTCTTTCTCTCTTTCTCTCTTTCTCTCTTTCTCTCTTTCTCTCTTTCTCTCTTTCTCTCTTTCTCTCTTTCTCTCTTTCTCTCTTTCTCTCTTTCTCACCTTCTTGTGGATTCGAGCGCAGCGATATTTCACGTTCAACTGGAACTTATTTGGGCAGGTATTTGTAATTTGTTCAGGATGCTGGTGATAACTTACCTTCTCATCGTGAAAGACACTGTGGGATCTTTAATGACTGCTGGCTATCGGTAGCTGCCAGGACATGCAGCTTAACGTACAACATAGGGATGGAGCACTTTGTGATATAATGCCCTGCCTGCGAAGCACCAACCCAATACTTCCGAATCAGGTTGGGAATCAAACCGATGCAAGCAAACTCAAGGATAACCCAGGATAGACACTCTGTGCTGTTGTTTGATATCTGACAGATTATGGTTATTTATAGTGTCAGATAGCAGAGACAAAATTCCCAACAACCCCATTAATTTTTCTCCGATGACAAATTTACTCATAGATTGTGCCTGGGTATCATGAATGAATAAAATTGTACACATTCACAGGTGAAGGCAAAATGTCCTCCACCCTCCCCCCCCCCACCCATCCAATTTGATCCCTTGTAAAATCACAATAATACACCAATACAATGTTTACCAGCTTTACTCTGGGGTTGTGACAAGATAGTTTTGTGCCAACTCTTGTATGCATTTGGTTAATATAGAATGGCTTAATTAACATGCCGAAAACCCGAAGTTTGCACTGCATTTTAACTCCGAAAGGGGAAGGAAGGAAAGCTGGGAAGGCCATGGCAAACCAGCCAGTATATCCACTCCTTGCCAAGAAACTGCTTTGGTAGCACCAACGCTCTGTTAAGACTCAAAGTATGGGACATCAAATCGAATCAAAATAACTCCAAAGACGACTCCAATAGGAAATGTTTTCCCCACATTCCCAAAGGGTCCGATTGAAAGCGCCTTTGTGCCAAATTGAATCTCCATCGACTGGAATACTAGGGAATGACGAGGGGGAAAAAGGTGTGATTTTAATGTTTCACTTTTGACCCATTGAAAAGGTAACAGGAGGCTGGAATCGAAAGCAATGAAAAGGCCTGCAGGTGTATTTGGCCAAGGTGTACCTTGATGCCACATCCGTAAAGGATTGGCTTTGAAGTGAAGGCATGGTGTGCTATTGTAATCTTTGGAAAGAAAGTCATAAAGAAAGGAAAAGCAGTACGTCTCCCCTCCCTGTAGGAGGTATAATTAATGAAGCGGTAAATGTAGGCCGTTACTGTGCATCTTGTAACCAAAACGTCACCATTTTTCAATGAAGATGCATTAACCCTGGAACTTGTGTCGCTAAATGAAAAGAGACTTTCACCCATCGGACCGATGTCAAGAGTTAGTAACCCACAATCATGAATGTATTTATGAAGTCGGCTAGTTGGAATAGAGTTGTTAAGACATGGCAGAACTTTACTTTTCCCTTTTGGGAAATTCTTGGATGAATCAAGTCATGCTTTTGAAGACTTCATATGCATTGCAGTCTCGTAGATAACTCGACTAAAGGCATGGCTGGGACTTGATATCTTAGGCAGCACGGCTTCCTTTCTCCATTCATGGAGAACATTGTTATTGTTACTATAAAATTATGATTTAGTGCCTCAACACCTAGATATTTATGTGTAAGGGGGTGGGAAGAACTTGGGGTGTAGTGAAGGGCTGAATTCAGAAAATTTATTTGGTGAGAAGAAAGGATGATAGGCCAAAGAGGGGATCCATAAAAATTGGGACCATTTTTTGGGACCAATACCCTGTGGTCCATCGGGACCATACTCTGTCTAGAGTGTTGATGCTGCCGAAGCAGTCTCCTGGGCTATTGGGCATAATCCTGGACAAGTCGCCACTCCGACACAGAATACCTGAATGGCTCAATCATCCCATCAACCTGGTACTCATTTTACTGACCTCGGAAGGATGACAGGCTGAGTCAACCCTACCTGTTATTGATTCAACCGGACGGGTGGTTAACACAACCTATTGTGCCGGGCGATTAACACCGACAGCCCCCAGATGGACGAGTGCTTCCTTATTAATAGTAAGCGGACACGTTGATCCTCGGAGATTTCAACACGTGCTCGAAGGGCATGGCGGAGGGCAATGGCGGACGGGCGGAGGAGCATGGGGAATGAAACGGATGTGCAGATCAGCCTCTTAAAAGCAATACATTTAATGAACAAACACAAATATTTATAAAGGACGATAATTCAAAAGGAAATGATAATAATATGAAATAAATAAACCTTACAGTCGAGGCCTCACACTCAGACTCAAATACAGACAAAGGGGACACAAAATTAAAAGAAAACATTCCCTCCAAACTATTGCTTTACTTAACGTGGCCCAGAGCTGATCCTTGTGGAACTGGAATCGAGGCGCTTCTCTCGTTGCGGGATGAATGCACGCTAGGCAATCCACGAGCGGCATTCCACATAAAGGCTCAAAGCCCCAGTGTAATGGGTTCGGGTGCTCCGAATGTCCTCATCGACCCGTTCAGAAACAACAGGCCGGCGTCTTACTTCACCACACAAGCCAAACCACCTCAACACTAATTCAATGGCCATGTCATCCTCTTCGGTGTGCGCTCAACCTCCACTCTCCCCTCTCCAAACAATGCACCTCGTGCCTCCACTCTGATCACGGCTCTCCCAAAATGCCAAGCCAACTCCTTTCTCCTAAAATGCACAACCTCTCCTGTGTGCTCTCTTCTTCTCGCCTATCTCCTCTGTCCTATATATCCTCCACCTCCAGGCGTGGCCTGCTCGCACCAAACCCGGGAAGGTGGGGCTTCTCCTGCTTTCTGCCCGTTTGTTGTGCTTTCAGGGACGCGTTCCTCACCTTTATTGCCGATCTTGAGATATAAAAACAGGGAAAAATCACAGAGGGCAATCACATACTGGGAGCTTATTCCTACTCCAAGGCTAATTAACGCCGCACCACCATTTGTGTGGTGACACGTAACACAAGCTCACAGGTTCCCTAACTTAATTACATCAAGATGCCTCCTACATGTCCACAGACCAGGCAACTTTACACAGTGCTATATTCACTATTAATTCTTCCATCTACCCCAACAACCGTAACAATACCTTTAGACCCCTGAAGCCGCTATATAGCTTTAGACCCCTGAAGCCGCTATATACCTTTAGACCCCTGAAGCCGCTATATACCTTTAGACCCCTGAGACCATGACATACCTTTATATCCCTGAGACCCCTATATACCTTTAGACCCATTGAGACCTGATACCCAGTTAGAACCCTTAGACCCGATAGACCCTGTTAGACCCTTTCGAAACCTTCCACCCCTTTTCCCTTTAAAATCCTTTCAACACTTTAGACACCTATTGACCTCGAGACCCTTTAGACCCCACAGATCCTTTAGACCTTGACACCCCTTACGTCACTTGACTTCCTTTCGACCGACATGTTAAACATATTAAGACTGCTTTGACCCTTGACCATTTAATGCTTTATACCTTCAGACCCTTTTGGCCAGTTAGACCTTTTTATGCACTTTAGATGCCTTTAGACCCCTTTGACATTTACATCCTTTCGAGATTAGACCCTTAAGACAATTTCGACCCCTGAGACCCTTTCGACCCTAACTACTATTGGTACATACCGTTTGGACATTTTAGCCACACACCACACAAACATCGATAGTCTTTTTGCAAAACACAGCCTATACCTTTTTACAGCAAGCAATGCACAAACTCTACCCACTCAGAGGGTGGGTACTCTGCTCGTAATAATAACAACGATAATATTAATGCAAATGATGGTCCACTATTGTAACAAAGCTGCAGTATTTGGTGCCAGCCGTTACACGGGGACCAACAGCAATTCATTGATTCTGATTCTTTCATGACTCATGATGATCTGTATGTACAATAAAACCGATCTTAAATTGACTTCGGACAAAACACTGCTTGATATTCATCAAGAAGATTAACGCCTCACACTTCTCATGACTGTGAGAAATGTTGCGATTCGACAAAGTTTCAATAATTTGTCATCAGATCCACAAGGTGTACTCATTGGGAGAAAATGTCTCGAAGGAAGTGGAGTAGTTGCGTACGATGAAGGATATTCGGGGGCCGATCAAATAAATAAGAAATAAGCGAAAGAAACATGTTATTTTATGACCGAGTGCTCATGTATTGAAGATGAATTCAACCTTTTTCACAAGTGGATGTCTGCATTCATTCCTGTCTTACTTCACCACACCTGGGGAAAAAGGATCATCAAATTGTTTGAGTGAATCCATTCTTCTAATCACAATCAACCCCTTCAATGCTCTATCAACTGTTATTAATGACTGATTTGGCACATTTAATTAAGGAGAGACAAAGGTGTGTCTGTGTGTGTGTGTCTGTGTCTGGATCACTCTCTGCCAGGAACTTTCTGGTGAGTGGAGTCCATCTGTCTCATTGGTGTGAGGAACAAACAGATATAAAGATTTTCCAGTACACCGTCTTGACATCATGGTTGAGTATGTGACCATCGCGCTCTCTTGTCAAGAGGAGATGTTAAACTAAAGAAGATATGCTGTACCACACTTACTCTAATTCCATGCACTTCATAATTAGGACTCCAATTAAGATTTACCTCTCCTTGTACAGATACTGTACCTTTCATATACTGTATAGTAGGCAAACTTGTGACTATATTCTGACCAAATTCGCACAAAAAAATAAAAGTTATATCGCTTCAATAGCAAAATGTGAGTTTGTCAACCGGACAATATTGACACATCCGAAGCAGTTGCTGCCAATGGTGTAAGTGCACTCGTTCTCAAGAGCTATGCACCTGATATGGCTGCTTCGCTTTCACTACTCTCTGGCAGAACTTCTTGGAAGGAAAACCTCCCCACCCACACCCTCCCTTCTACGATGGAAAGTGGCTTTACCTTATGTCATTCTTATCCATAACAAGGACACTACAGACCGATGGACTTTCTCATAATCAAGAAGGAAGAGGGATCGATAATCTCGGTAGAACTCAAGGCCTCCTTCTTTTCCAATTCTTTTATATCAGACCATTCATAAGTCTTTCTTTTTTTGACTGGCCACTCCACCCAAAACATGATCCTTCTGCTAACAAACATCAAACAAGAGGTCAGAGCAGTCTCTCATCATCTGAGCGTTTGACAGCATCTGACACCCAGGTCTGGTCACAAAAGTTTCTGCTGGAGTCCTCACTGACTGCTTGCAAGTATAAGGAAAATCCACCAAGCAATGTAGAGCCCCCAATGGCATCCCATCTCCTGATCTAGCATTTGAGGCTGATGTCCTCATGTCAGTGGACAAAAAGTCAACCAAGCAATGGAGATGGAAGTTATACGAAACAAAAATTAATCAGGTGGTGAAGATATATGCCAGGATGAGTGTAAGCAATGCAATACAGGTGAAGCACAGAAGATTGGAAATGTCTTCATCCTTGGTAATAATCAGCCAGTATTGCCACATTCTCATCTCATTTAACAGCTGCAAAACGATACTTATTTCCTTCCTGCTTGGCCTTGGTAACTTGCATTGACCACCGGCATTTATCTTGTATGTCTTGTTGTGAGAGGTCTTCAACACAGAAATGTGAAACTTTAGCGAGGGCCTGGCATTGGTGTCGGAGGATTTGTATTTTATCTTGATGACAATAGAATTTGACAAGGGGATGCTGTTGCCTTGCCTTGAATCTTCAGCTCATCACCATGAGTTTGCTCCAACTTTACACCGTGCAAGCTGAACTTCTCCTCTAGTAGCTTTGTGGTGAGAGCAAGACAATCTTCGTTCTTGTTTTGAGGTAGGCCGATAATTCGCAAGTCATTTCCTCGGCTAAATCTTTCCATCTTGTTCAGCTGCTCGATATGTTTCATAGAATATTCCTCGGCTTTTGCTATTTACTTAGCTTCGCTAGCTCCCGGACGTTAACTTTGAGATCACTAATTTGTTCGCTCTCAAATTCGATGGAGGCATTAATGCTTGATTCAAGGAGGATGATCTTTATTAGCCCCCGTTTGACTTGGTCCGAAACGGAGGCTCATGGATTTGGTCTTGATTTTCGTGTCGGTGCGTGCATGTGCCCGAAACCGTGTGTCGGACATGTATCGACCTATTTTATTTGTGCTCTGCACAAAGCCAACACGTGATGGTTTACATACAGTGGGGAGAACAAGTATTTTATACACTGCCGATTTTGCAGGTTTTCCCACTTACAAAGCACGTAGAGGTCTGTAATTTTTATCATAGGTACACTTCAACTGTGAAAGATGGAATCTAAAACAAAAATCCTGAAAATCACATTGTATGATTTTTAAATAATTAATTTGCATTTCATTGCATGAAAGAAGTATTTGATACATCAAAAAAACAGAACTTAATATTTGGTACAGAAACCTTTGTTTGCAATTCCAGAGATCAGACGTTTCCTGTAGTTCTTAACCAGGTTTGCACAGACTGCAGCAGGGATTTTGGCCCACTCGTCCATACAGATCTTCTCCAGATCCTTCAGGTTTCGGGGCTGTCACTGGGCAACACAGACTTTCAGCTCCCTCCAAAGATTTTCTGTTGGGTTCAGGTCTGGAGACTGGCTTGGCCACTCCAGGACCTTGAGATGCTTCTTACGGAGCCACTCCTTAGTTGCCCTGGCTGTGTGTTTCGGGTCGTTGTCGTGCTGGAAGACCCAGCCACGCCCCATCTTCAATGCTCTTGTTGAGGGAAGGAGGCTGTTGGCCAAGATCTCGCGATACATGGCTCCATCCATCCTCCCCTCAATACGGTGCAGTCGTCCTGTCCCCTTTGCAGAAAAGCATCCCCAAAGAATGATGTTTCCACCTCCATGCTTCACGGTTGGGATGGTATTCTTGGGGTTGTACTCATCCTTCTTCTTCCTCCAAATACGGCGAGTGGAGTTTAAACCAAAAAGCTCTATTTTGGTCTCATCAGACCACATGATCTTCTCCTATTCCTCCTTTGGATCATCCAGATGGTCATTGGCAAACTTCAGACAGGCATGGACATGTGCTGGCTTGAGCAGAGGGACCTTGCGTGCGCTGCAGGATTTTATTCCATGACGGCGTAGTGTGTTACTTATTGTTTTCTTTGATACTGTTGTCCCAGCTCTCTTCAGGTCATTGACCAGGTCCTGCCGTGTCGTTCTGGGCTGATCCCTTACCTTTCTCATGTTCATTGAGGCTCCACGAGGTTAGATCTTGCATGGAGCCCCAGACCTCGGGAGATTGACTGTTATCTTGAACTTCTTCCATTTTCTAATAATTGCGCCAAAAGTTGTTGCCTTCTCACCAAGCTGCTTGCCTATTGTCCTGTAGCCCATCCCATCCTTGTGCAAGTCTACAATTTTGTCCCTGATGTCCTGAGACAGCTCTCTGGTCTTGCCCTTTGTGGAGAGGTTGTAGTCTGATTGATTGAGTGTGGACAGCTGTCTTTTATGCAGATAACGAGTTCAAACAGGTGCAGTTAATACAGGTAATGAGTGGAGAATGGGAGGGCTTCTTAAAGACAAAACTAACAGGTCTGTGAGAGCCGGAATTCTTACTGGTTGGTTGGTGATCAAATACTTTTTTTCATGCAATAAAATGCAAATTAATTATTTTAAAATCATACAATGTGATTTTCAGGATTTTTGTTTTAGATTCCGTCTTTCACAGTTGAAGTGTACCTATGATAAAAAATTACAGACCTCTATGTGCTTTGTAAGTGGGAAAACCTGCAAAATCGGCAGTGTATCAAATACTTGTTCTCCCCACTGTATGCACATCATTTTGTTTCACGATGCGATCAAAGATGGCCGACTGGGATACTGGCGGTCATTTTAGTTGTTAAAAAAAAAACCCGGTATCGAACGCATCCTCAACCATTTCTCGGACACGCATTCACCAATCATGTTCAAACTTGGCACACAGATCATGAATGATGGCTTACATAGTGCGTCATTTTTGTGTTTTTTAGAGATCAGATGCAAGATGGCCGACTGGCAGCCATTTTATTACTTAATCGTGTCCCCAACCATTTCTCTGACATGTATGGCCCGATTTTGTTCAAACGTGGTGCAAGCACAGTACACAATGGCATACACTTGCACCTAACATTATTTTGCGATACCATTAAACATTGCTGACTGGTAGACCTGCGGCCATTTTAGTTGTAAATAAATATGGGCCATTTAACTCCATGCAGCAAGATTACTAAAACAATGGGCTGACGACTTTTTTTTTTCTTTCCTTGTTGACTGGAGAGTTTCATAGAACACAATACCCCACGTTGTCTTGAGAAATAAGGACATAGGTCTATGAGCGGAAAATTTTATTCGTCATGATGATGTTCCCATCGTGTGCTGCCTTTTTGGCTGCTGGTTGCATCATTGGTTAGGGGCGCAGCTTTGCCGCTGATGGTGCCTCGATTACCAGTATACTGGTGCTCATTTCACCGACCTCAGAAATATGACAAGCTGAGTCAACCCCACCTGGTATTAATTCAGTGGCAAACGGGGCTCAAACTCAAGACCCAAGGATCCCAAGCCACCATCCTAACCGCGAAGTTAACACCAGGCTTACGTGATGATGTAAAATTCTGCAATATTGTCCAAGTACTGCTAAACGGAAGGCTGTTGAAAGTGCTAAAAAGACGATTTATGTTCGACACTGTTCAAGTATATAATTCAATAATACTAACACATGCAATTTGCTGTCTGTCTGTCTGTCTGTCTGTCTGTCTGTCTGTCTGTCTGTGTGTGTTTTGACGATGACACATTCGGACGTTATACTTATCCAATCTCAACCAAACTTGATAGGAGCACTAAGGGTCACACGATGGAGGTTGTAGTGACTTAATTTACCTCTCTTCCCAAGGGGGATTTCCACCTTGGACAAATGCCGTGTGAACGTGTATAAATAGCTTATCGTGGCATTTCGTGGGGCACCCCTACCAGAAGTAAAAAATTGCATCCGTGTCCGAAGGAAGCGGTGCAATTTCAAAACTCTACAACACAAGAAAAACTAAACAACAACAACAACAACAACAACAAAAACCTATTAGGTGGTTCTTTGTTTTTTGATGGACAGATGGAAGGAAATAACCAAATATTGAAGCAGCTTCATGACTTTAAAATATTATAAACCACAAACATTAATAATTACCTTTTTTAAACAGTACTGCTGTTTATCACGAAACTGAAAGGGAAGAAACCTGACGTTCTTGAGGCCCAAGCCCAGATTTACTGTAATCTATATACATACATACCTCACAGATGACAAGATGACCCTTCCTGTCATTTCCATAGGGAGTGGTTGTACTCAATGAAATAAAATAATGATTTTACAGGTGGTAGAAAAACTATTCTGGAAGTTTACCACTATTTATTTAGTCTTTTACACCACCCTATCCAACGCGTTACATGAGTTATTCGTGCCTGTTGTATGTGTCCTTTATGACATCCTTAACCCTTCTGAATCCGAGCAGCCGTTTTACAAGCCGCTGTTAGAACCTCCATATACCCGAGCAGCCAGTTTACCAGCCGCTATTCAAACCTCGGTATACCCGAGCGGCCGGCTGCCTAGCTCCGATACATTGTTAGCTGTCATGATAATGGTGACTGTACATAATCAGTAGATTTGGTTTATTTATTTTGTTTTACTGTCATAATTCGAGCCTTGTTTTGCTTGAAGGACTCGAGGGAAAACAATGATATGGACGAATGTCCGATGCAGCAGTGAAAGAAGCCAATCCCCAGTCGACCAGTCCCCAGGCCACAACACATGGTCTATGCATCATTCAGGTTGCACGGGAAACGAGCCGAACGACGGTATCGCTTACGGCCTTTCTCAAGCCACAGCCTAGTAAAAAGCGTCACCGTCTCAGCCCAATGCACCCCATCCGTAGCATGAGGAGACACATGAGCTGCCACAGTCACCGAACAATGTAATACTTGGATAATTGCCCTTGCCAGAGGAGAGCGTATCGCATTTTCTGTCTGTCGTTTGTTTTGTTGTTTTTCTGTGCAGAACTTTTGTTTTTCTCTGTAACCACTTGTTTGATTGAGACGAAATTTTCACCATTGGAGCGACTACTCGTGTAGAATGTTTCAATGATAATTATGACGTCATCGGTCAAGTGATATGGCAGCCATGTTGGAAAAACTTTGGACCTCTATCTCTGAAACTGCAACGAGGAAAAATTGAAACTTGGCAAATGTTAAGTACTCCTCATGGAGAATGTGTGAATTTTATTTTTTTTAATGGTGTCACAGGTGACTTTGTTATGATGTCATAATTGCATATGCAGAACGCTGCATCTGAACAGTATAAAAAAAATTTGAGGGTCATCTAAGGATAAATTGGTTCACAGAAGAAAAAAATCCCAATAATGACGTCACCGGTCGCATGATTTCGCAGCCATGTTTTTTTTGTAAAAAAAAAAAACCCTTCAAAAATCGCTGAAATAGCTGAACAGATCGGGGCGAAACATTACACATCTGACCGCCTATCCATGAGGAACAAAACGTTCACAAATATGATGTAGGTCACATGGTTTGGAAGCCATATTGGATTTAACCTCAAACCGATAAAAAAAATCTTCTCCATATGGCTGGACAGATCGAGGGGAGACTACACACAAATGTTTCCTAAGCCTTGGGGATACCTGGGTATTCACGAATAATTGATGTCACATGGTCTGGCAGCCATATTGGATTGAGGGAAAATCTTAAAAAAATTATTTCTCTTGAACCGCTTCATAAATTGAAGTGAAACTTCACAATTATGATGTAGTAATGATGGGGAATAGATGTTTCAACCTGATTGGACACATGGTCTGGCAGCCAGAATTTAATTTTTTTTAATCTGGGTCCTTTTTGTGTTTTTTTGAATAAGGCTCATTTGGCTGTAGCTGGTTGGGTTTTAGGGTAGAGGAGTAGCAACTGAAATGTGAATCGTATCCAGGTTCCCCCTGATGACTTCATCTTTTATTTTTCCTTGTTCGGGTTCCTTCCGATTACTACAATGCAGGAATGTACCTATTTGGTCTTACATTTGATTTGAATTTAATTTATTTTAATCCCATTCTAAATTCAATTGAATAATAATAATAAATGTCATGGGTCAGGGTCAAGTGTCCGATCAAAGCGGGGATACGTCAAAGCTGGACGTCTTGGTGCCCAGTCATCACTGTGTGGAAGAAAAAAAAACAATATTCATGTACTCTCAATTATAATTGTTGCTGGTGCTTAATAAATGTAATATTTATGCTAGAGTCGAATTGGCTGTCAATTGTGTTTCCCTTTTGTCTGGGTGTTGATGGGGGGAATGTCTTTCTGTGCTACAGGGTGGCCTGGTCGATGGCACTGCAACTTTTGCCATGATTATGTCATTCTCTTTCACCCAGTGGACACGTATTGCAGTTTGAGTTCTTTTGCCTAATGCTTATCAGACCCATGTACTCACTCCCTGTTTTTTTCCTTATATTCCTTATACCTTATACACAATTCCTTATATTCATTTCTTTGTAAGATCTATAACCTAATGTCTTATCCTCTCTCACCAAGGCCAGCTGAAGGTCATCATGCTCTCTTTGTTCCCCCACTTGTCTCCACTCCTCCACATACACACACATATATTTATATATATACAGGGTGTCCCAAAAAAAATCTACTCGCATTTTGGCTCCTCATAACTCATTGAATTTTTCATTTATTTTCAGATCAAATTGACCATAATAATGGCAGAAGTATGACTAGGTTTTGAAGAAAGAAAATTTATCGTAAAGTGCTACTGGAAGCACGAAAACATCATGGAAGTGCAAAGACAATTTAGAAGACATTTTCACAAAGATCCACCAACGCGACGCACCATTACTCACATCCGAGATAAGTTTGAAACAGATGGAACTGTGCATGACGTCCATAAGGAGCGTTCAGGAAGACCACGGTCATCAACCGTTATTGTCATCAATCAACAGCAAAGGAAAATCAATTGCTGGAAACACTCCACCGATCCCCACGGAAATCTGTACGACAAATGGCTCATGAGACAGGAATCCCAAAATCAAGTGTCCATCGCATTTTGAAGCGAATTAATTGGAAAAGTTGCATTCCAAAATTAATCCACGCTCTAAATGAAGACGATCCTGACCGGAGAGCTGAATTTTGTGAGTGGTACCTGGGCAAATGCGAAGAAGATGCAGCATTTCCATCCAAAATTGTTTGGAGCGATGAGGCCAGCTTCAAGTTAAATGGCTCAATTAACCGACACAATTGCACCTACTGGGCTCCTGAAAATCAGCATGTTACTATGGAACACCATTTAAACTTACCAGGGGTTACTGTGTGGTGTGGGATATCAGCATTGGGCATCCAAGGGCCATTCTTTTTTGACCAAACTGTCACTGGGGATGTTTACTTAAACTTGCTGCAAAGAATCCGTCGGTCCACATGTCGAAGAGATATTTGGTGATGAAGAGATTTACTTTCAGCAAGTTGGAGCACCTCCCCACTACCACCGTGATGTAAGGGCCTATCTCGAAGCAACTTTTCCGAACAGATGGATTGGGCGAAGAGGTAGTGTTGAATTTCCTGCGCTTTTCCCAGACCTCACTCAAATGGACTTCTTTTTATGGGGATATCTCAAAGATAAGGTTTACGGCTCGAAACCAGCAACAGTCGATGAGCTGAAAGAGGAAATTGAAAGACAATGTCTTGCAGTTCCAAATGAAATGATTCGTAACGCTGTTGAATCCATTGGTCCGTGTTATCGGCTGTGTTTGGAACGTGATGGTCGTCAGTTTGAACACTTGTTACCATGCGTTTATCCATTTATACATTTAACCATTAATCTTGTTTCTAAGTCAATAAACAACACATTTATTATCATTTAAAGAGTGAGTATATTTTTTTGGGCACCCTGTTTAAATATATATATATATATATATATATATATATATATATATATATATATATATATATATATATATATATATATATATATATATATATATATATATATATATATATATATATATATATATATATATATATATATATATATATATATATATATATATATATATATATATATATATATATATATATATATATATATATATATATATATATATATATATATATATATATATATATATATATATATATATATATATATATATATATATATATATATATATATATATATATATATATATATATATATATATATATATTATATATATATATATATATATATATATATATATATTTATATATATATATATTTATATATATATATATATATATATATATATATATATATATAAATATATAAAGATTTATATATATATATATATATATATATATATATATATATATATATATTTATATATATATATATATATATATATATATATATATATATATATATATATATATATATATATATATATATATATATATCAGGAAATGTAAGCTTAGTTTAGTGCAAATCATTGTGGATGTTTACCATCTCAGTGTTTTGGACTGTGTGGTACTGCGAATAAATGTTCTTTGATCAAATGTACTTTTCGTTGTGGACAGTGAATTAATTGTTTCTTACAAATTGAGTAACAGGATTTACACCAGGTCGGTTAATAGAACAAATCAGAAAATTCCACAACTGCCAGCAGCTATAAAGTGGCAGTTCTAATTATGTCTATTGTTAATTGCATAATATGAGTACACAAAATACACCACACAAAACAAGTCCTGGCAAGGGTCTGCAATCTCTGCTCTTTTTCTTGTTGCAATGTTTATTTTCTCCTGGATAAATAAATGGCCACTGAGGAGTTAAGGCTGAAGCTGCAGAACAGTTGTGAGAAACACAGTAATGCATTGTCCACATTCTCAGTTTCATCAACCCTGATGGTTCCTGTATCCATTGCGTCTGAGAATGCTTTATATGCGTTTGTTGAAAACACCGTCAACTTGTTTATATTGTGATTTACTCATCTATAAAGTATGTTGTGTGTAATTTGCATGCACATGGTAGTATGTTGTTTCATAAAACTCTCCATAAATGTCAAATGCTTAATGGTTAGGGTAGTGGGCTTGTGATCCTGGGATCCTGAATTGCCGTTTAATTAATACCAGATGGGTTTGACTCAGCCTGTCATCCTTCCGAGGTCAGCAAAATGAGTGCCAGCTTGCTGGTATCCTGCGTCGGAGTGGTGACCTGTCCAGGATTGTGCCCAATAGCCAAGGAGACTGCTTAGGCAGCTCCAATGCTCTGCACAGAGGATGGTCCCCAACGGATGGATGGATGGGGTTGATTCAGCCCATCATCCTTCCAAGGGCAGCAAAATGAGTACCAACTTGTTGGGATGATTGATCCATTCGAGTATCCTGCGTCGGAGTGGTGAACTGTCCAGGATTGTGCGCAATAGCCCAGGAGACTGCTTCGGCAGCCCCAACTCTGTTCAGAGTATGGTCCCAATGGATGGATGGATGGAAATGTCAAATATAATAATAGACCTGTTTGTTGCTCCCATATGAGCACAGGGCCCATGATTTTTGGATCCTGATTTCATATCATATCTTGTGTATTGATTTGTTCAGTACTGTATACTTATGTTCTTATAATTTGCTAAAAAGTACATTTATCTCTGCTCAATTGTTCTCCTCTACACAGTAACATATGTAGAAAATCCTTCATGAGCAATAGACACTTGAAGACAGTAACACATCTTGTATCCTGAATTTAGAATTATGATGATGATGATGATGATGTTTGCCTGCCTGTTTAATTTCATCCCAAATTGTATCTATTCATCCATTTGAAAACACTAACATGCCACTGATAGAACGATCATCTCTCAGAGCAGAGGGACCATGGGATTACACGGACCTGTGCCATTCTCATTGATCACTGAGCAGATGCTCTGAGCTACAGGAGCTGAATAGTAATCTCTCCTCACTGAAGCATATTTCAGTTAAACCAAACTACGTCGATTGATTTAATCGAAGTACGGACAATAAGCACGGCTGGGTGAAATGAACCGCTTCATTATTGTGATTTTCTTCAAAACAAACCTACAGGATTAATATATAATGAGTTATAAAAACAAATGACTGGCTGTAGTGGAACTCCAACTCTCCACTAACAAGCAAGGAAAAACTGAAGCTGAGGTTTTGGCCATCAGAGCAAAAGACAGCTTTGTCCTTTTTTTGCCCCCTTTTTTCTTCCAAGTCACATGCTTTTGTCTGTATATGATTATCAACCTCATTCACTTTTCTACACTGTTTAATTCACTGACATTACAAACACTAAGCGATTCTAAAACAAAACGAGAAAGCATCTCAAATTGCAAAGCCCATCTGCTTTCGCTTTGTACTCAAACGAAACTTGACAAAAATTACAGTTAAAAAAAAAATTGTACATTTTATTCATTTGTATTCTCCACATTCTCATAAAGATGGTTTGTTGAAGATTTGATGACAAAAGCTCAATTGGTGAAAATGTTATGGCTAAGACAGACATACTTAAGCTCAATGGTAAATAAATAAAAAATACGGAAGCAATTTAAATAAATAAAACGGGGCATCTTGTGCTTCACGCGCTGCAGCCAGGCTAACAAGGGTTATTTATAGTCACTATGATTTTGCCCTTACACATTTTGATCCAATTTCTTTTATTATTTTCTCCATATTCTCAAAATAAAGATTTGTCGAAAATTTGATGACAAAACCTCAAATCGTAAAAACTTATGACACACGCACCATTTTTTCATTTGTTTCTCAATTGTATCACACACGCACTTTTGATTAATTGTGAAGTATCAGCTGTTCCTAAAATATCTATCTTCTGTATATTACTAAAACTGTCATCTTGTCTGTATGTATGAATGTTCCTGAAATACAGCCAAAACGGTACACGATAGCGCAAAAATTTTCGGGTCACCTTACTCACCATTCTCCTGCGGTGTGCAATATCAAGTTTCTTTCAAATCAGGCGATGAAAAAAATTAAAAAATCGATTCCCGATTCAGTCAAGCACTCTTCGGGAGAATTTGATTAATGGAAACAACCTCAGTGGTCTAGTTCGCTGGAGCTATCTTTTTTTTCTTTCTTGAAATGATTTTTTTCATCAACTGCTGTCACAACGGGTTCACGGGTCGTTTTGTATATTACTAAAACTCTCATCTTGTATATATGAGGTGCCACGATGATGAGTGATGTAAGGGACCCATCGGCCATTTTAGAGTTAATGCCATATTGCACTATTTTAACCCTTACCCTATCATCCGAGCCTATCATCATCATATCATTAAAAAATGTCGCTTACATCACTCCTCCTCGCGGGGCCTCATTTGTATGTATGTATGTTCCCGAAATACAACCAAAACGGTATACGATATCGCAAAAAAATTAGGGCCACCTTACTCACCATTCGCCTGTGGTGTGCAGTATAAAGTTTCGTTCAAATCGGGCAACAAAAAATTATTCTCTCTCGTGTCACAAGCACCGCCCATTAGCCAGGCCACGCCTTTCCCTCGAGCAGCCCAGAAACCATATTTTTCACTCTGCATAGCTCTGAGGATTCATATGCCTCTTGTGTACATTTGAAGGCTGAAAAACGTGTCTTCTATCACAAAATATAGGTACCATTTTGAGGAAAGAAAGATGCATTTTAATTCCAACTCTTGCACAGGAAACGAGGTAATGCATGATTTGTTTGGAGTGATCGTCGTAACGATCTATTATACCCCGCCCAAAAATGTATGCTCTCATAATGCAGAGGCAAGACAACAGTGAAGTCTCTGATAAAAAACAACTTTTGCTATTTGCCCAAGTTTTTAAGGCTGAATCATGTGCAAGTACAATGAAGCTTCCTCCCCTCCCCAGTGTATGTTCCCCCTCCATCCTCTCTCTTACCTCAAATGGCCACACAGCTGATACTGCACGTGAAATGGCTGAATGTCTAAACTCTGTTTGCTTCTAAATCTTGTGTCCAAAACCCATTGCTTTCTGTACCCACCTTACCAGTCGCACTCAAATGTTCCTGGACTGTGTCCTTTTCTCCTGACAAGGTGGAGAGCTTGCTGTTAAACCTCGACTCACATTCTGCAACCGGTTCAGATGGCATAAGCCCACGTGTCCTAAAAACCTGCTCCTCTGCTCTTAATCACCCTCTCTCTGTTCTATTCGCCCTCATTTGCTTAAGGTCATCTGCCATCTGCTTGGAAATCAGCAAACATTACCACTCTGCATAAAAAAGGGGCAAAAACAGATCCCTGCAACTACAGACCAATCAGCCTTCTCCAAATCATCAGTAAGGTGATGGAATCCATTATCGCTTCAGATATTAAATCCTTCCTCTTCTCCAATGGCCTGATTTCCGATCATCACATGCTCTATTGCCCTGAGCAGGCGGTCCGTGCTCCGTCGCCCGGAGCGGGCGGTCCGTTCTCCGTCGCCCCGAGCGGGCGGTCCGTGCTCCGTCGCCCCGGAGCGGGCGGCCCGTGCTCCGTCGCCCCGGAGCGGGCGGCCCGTGCTCCGTCGCCCCGGAGCGGGCGGCCCGTGCTCCGTCGCCCCGGAGCGGGCGGCCCGTGCTCAGTCGCCCCGGAGCGGGCGGCCCGTGCTCCGTCGCCCCGGAGCGGGCGGCCCGTGCTCCGTCGCCCCGGATCGGGCGGCCCGAGCTCCGTCGCCCCGGAGCGGGCGGCCCGTGCTCCGTCGCCCCGGATCGGGCGGCCCGAGCTCCGTCGCCCCGGAGCGGGCGGCCCGAGCTCCGTCGCCCCGGAGCGGGCGGCCCGTGCTCTGTCGCCCCGGAGCGGGCGGCCCGTGCTCCGTCGCCCCGGAGCGGGCGGTCCGTGCTCCGTCACCCTGAGCGGGCAGTTCTCTGAAATGACACCCGATTTCGGAGCTGTTTGCCGCATGAACGTGTTTTATAAATTGCCGAGGCAATGTTTTTTTCCACCCATCCACACACAGCTGTTTATAAAGTTTATAATGCACTAGAAATCGAAGTGTCAACATCACCGTCATACCGAAGAAGAAAAAAAAAACCAAAAAAAAAAAAAACAGGGAGTCTGGAACACTAACGCAAACCATTACCTCGACGTGTTTCGACTTATGAGTAACTTACAAGTAACTTTTGTCGACGTGTGCCAACGATCGCATATCGTGCGTACAACTTATTCCCATCGCATGTGGAACGTGTGAGGCATACGGCAAGTACGTCGTAAAATTTTTAACACGTTAAAAATTTCAAGACGTACTCCACTTACTACGATGTATGATTGCGTACTTTAGCGTTCTATTCACGTGTACCAAACTTACCCATACCGTATTCGACGTGCGCCAGCGTTTTAGACGCGTTTTTCAGAGGTCGGCATATGCTGGCAAGATCGCCAAGGTGTGACTGCGATGTTTGCACTTCCATTTCTGCGGCGGTTATGATTTGAATCATTGTGCAGCAGCCTTTTAATTGGCTTTTTAATTTTTTTAGTATACCTTGGTCGAGGCTCGTATGAGAGCTAACACACAACTCACAGCAAGGAGGCATGAGACAAGAGGGGCGGGAGTGGAAGGGACAAAACAGTGGGGAACAGACACATTAGGTGAACTGTGGAAGGGAAAGGGATGGGGATGGGACGGGGAACATGGCGAAGAGAAGATGGACATTACAGGGACTTTCAGGATGGAAAGCAGGAGAATTGAAGGAAGTGGGCTTGGGTGGATTATCGGGGGTAGAAAAGATCGAGGATTTGGATGGGGGAAGATAAGAGGTGGTGGTGAACAGCTGTTTTGAAAGCCTGGAGGGAAGAATGGGAAAGAATAGAGTGAGGAAGTTTATTCCAAAGGCGGGAAAAAAGAGGAATGAAAGAGTGAAGATGAGCAGTGATTCGTGATTTTGGTAGTTTTACCAGAAGGGGGTTGTTGGCGGACCTTGAGCGCTCTGTGGAAATGTGGTGGGGACAAATCGCAGAGAGAGCTGGGGGGGCAAGGCTGGAGAGGAGTCGGTAGAAGACAGAAAGACCACCGACCAACCTGCGGTGATTGAGTGAGAGGCCCAAAGACTCAGCTTCATTGCGGGAGATGCCGATGATCTTAAATGCCCTGGTTTCGACAGCGTGAAGCCGAGAAAGGTCGGAGGCAGGAGCACCAGCCCAGAGGGGAGAGCAGTACTCCATCAGGCTATGGACAAAAGCTTTGTAAGTGGTCAGGAGCTCAAGAGGGCCGAGAAAGGACTTTGCACGACGGAGGATTCCCAGTCGGCGACTGGCTTTTGAGGCGAGGTTGGAAATGTGACTTTCCCAGGAAAGGTCATGGCAGATAGTGAGACCCAGAAGCTTGAAAGAAAAGACTTCTTCCAGAGGATTGTTGAGAAAGTGGATGGGGGAGTTTTCTAAACGGTCCTTTCGAAGAGACATAGTGAGAGTGTGAGATTTGTCTGGATGTCTGGATTGAAGACATGTTCCACGTGTTGGACCAGTTTGTGATTTTATCCAGATCTGCAGTGAGCGAAGAAGCTGCTGCTTGCCGGTCTGAGGGATGACAGATGGTACGGCAGAGGGTGGAGTCGTCGGCAAAGAGAAATAGAGGATTTTCCAGAGAGTCCGAGAGATCATTGATGAAAACCAGAAAAAGAACAGGGCCCAGAACGCTACCTTGAGGAACTCCAGCCTGCACAGGAAGAGGGGATGAAAGAACTCCATTTAGGGCCACACGTTGACTACGACAGGAGAGGAAGTCTGCGAGGCATGAGTGGAGATGGCCTTGAATACCATGGGAAGAGAGTTTGGTGAGTAGGGCAGGGTGCCAGACTATGTCAAAAGCACGTGATATGTCCAGGGATACGGCTCGGATTTCCTGTCTGGCATTGAGGACCTCCATCTATTGATGGGAGAGCAGAAGCAGCATATCCAGGGTAGAGTGACCTGGTCTGAAACCAAATTGATGATTGGAAATCAAGCCATTGGAGAAGAGGAAGGATTTCATGTCCGAAACGATGATGGATTCCATAACCTTGCTGATGATTGGGAGAAGGCTGATTGGTCTGTAGTTACAGGGATCTGTTTTTGCACCTTTTTTATGCAGGGCAGTGATGTTAGCAGATTTCCAAGCAGATGGCAGATGACCTTGGGCAAACGAGAGGGTGAATAGAACAGAGAGAGGGTGAGCAAGAGTAGAAGAGCAGGCTTTGAGGACACGTGGGCTGATGCCGTCTGGACCGGTTGAAAGAAAAATCTCCCTCTTCCTCCCCCTCCCTCTTCCTCCCCCTCCCTCCTCCTCCCCCTCCCTCTTCCTCCCCCTCCCTCTTCCTCCCCCTCTTCCTCCCCCTTTTCCTCCCCCTCTTCCTCCCCCTCTTCCTCCCCCTCCCTCTTCCCCCTCCCTCTTCCTCCCCCTCCCTCTTCCCCCTCCCTCTTCCTCCCCCTCCCTCCCTCTTCCTCCCCCTCCCTCTCCTCCCTCTTCCTCCCCTCCCTCTTCCTCCCTCTTCCTCCCCCTCCCTCCCTCTTCCTCCCCCTCCCTCCCTCTTCCTCCCTCTTCCTCCCTCTTCCTCTCTCTTCCTCCCTCTTCCTCCCTCTTCCTCCCTCTTCCTCTTCCTCCCCCTCCCTCTTCCTCCCCCTCCCTCTTCCTCCCTCCCTCTTCCTCCCTCTTCCTCCCTCTTCCTCCCTCTTCCTCCCTCTTCCTCCCCTCCCTCTTCCTCCCTCCCTCTTCCTCCCTCTTCCTCCCTCTTCCTCCCTCTTCCTCCCTCTTCCTCCCTCTTCCTCCCTCTTCCTCCCCCTCCCTCCCCCTCCCTCCCCTCCCTCTTCCTCCCCCTCCCTCTTCCTCCCCCTCCCTCTTCCTCCCCCTCCCTCTTCCTCCTCCTCCCTCTTCCTCTCTCTTCCTCCCCCTCCCTCTTCCTCCCCCTCCCTCTTCCTCCCCTCCCTCTTCCTCCCTCTTCCTCCCCCTCCCCCTCCCTCTTCCTCCCCTCCCTCTTCCTCCCTCTTCCTCCCCCTCCCTCTTCCCCTCCCTCCCTCCTCCTCCCCTCCCTCTTCCTCCCCCTCTTCCTCCCCCTTCCTCCCTCTTCCTCCCTCTTCCTCCCCCTCCCTCTTCCTCCCTCTTCCTCCCCCTCCCTCTTCCTCCCTCTTCCTCCCCCTCCCTCTTCCTCCCTCCCTCTTCCTCCCCCTCCCTCTTCCTCCCCTCCCTCTTCCTCCCCTCCCTCTTCCTCCCCCTCCCTCTCCCTCCCTCTTCCTCCCCCTCCCTCTTCCTCCCCTCCCTCTTCCTCCCCCTCCCTCTTCCCCCCTCCCTCTTCCTCCCCTCGTTCTCCCTCTTCCTCCCCTCGTTCTCCCTCTTCCTCCCCTCGTTCTCCCTCTTCCTCCCTCGTTCTCCCTCTTCCTCCCTCGTTCTCCCTCTTCCTCCCCTCGTTCTCCCTCTTCCTCCCTCGTTCTCCCTCTTCCTCCCCTCGTTCTCCCTCTTCCTCCCCTCGTTCTCCCTCTTCCTCCCCTCGTTCTACCTCTTCCTCCCCTCGTTCTCCCTCTTCCTCCCCTCGTTCTCCCTCTTCCTCCCCTCGTTCTCCCTCTTCCTCCCCTCGTTCTCCCTCTTCCTCCCCTCGTTCTTCCTCTTCCTCCCCTCGTTCTCCCTCTTCCTCCCTCTTCCTCCCCTCGTTCTCCCTCTTCCTCCCTCTTCCTCCCCTCGTTCTCCCTCTTCCTCCCTCTTCCTCCCTCGTTCTCCCTCCCTCTTCCTCCCCTCGTTCTCCCTCCCTCTCTCTCCCTCCTTCCTCCCCTCGTTCTCCCTCCCTCTCTCTCCCTCGTTCCTCCCTCCCTCTCTCTTCCTCCCTCTTCCTCCCCTCCCTCTTCCTCCCCTCCCTCTTCCTCCCTCTTCCTCCCCTCCCTCTTCCTCCCCTCCCTCTTCCTCCCCTCCCTCTTCCTCCCCTCCCTCCCCTCCCTCTTCCTCCCCTCCCTCCCCTCCCTCTTCCTCCCCTCCCTCCCCTCCCTCTTCCTCCCCTCCCTCTTCCTCCCCTCCCTCCCTCTGCCTCCCCTCCCTCCTCCCTCTTCCTCCCCTCCCTCCCCTCCCTCTTCCTCCCCTCCCTCCCCTCCCTCTTCCTCCCCTCCCTCCCTCCCTCTTCCTCCCCTCCCTCCCCTCCCTCTTCCTCCCCTCCCTCCCTCCCCTCCCTCCCCTCCCTCCCCTCCCTCTTCCTCCCCTCCCTCCCCTCCCCTCCCTCCCCTCCCTCCCTCCTCCCTCCCTCTTCCTCCCCTCCCTCCCCTCCCTCTTCCTCCCCTCCCTCCCTCCCTCTTCCTCCCCTCCCTCCCCTCCCTCTTCCTCCCCTCCCTCCTCCCTCCCTCCCTCCCTCCTCCCCTCCCTCCCCTCCCTCTTCCTCCCCTCCCTCTTCCTCCCCTCCCTCTTCCTCCCCTCCCTCTTCCTCCCTCCCTCTTCCTCCCCCCCTTTTCCTCGTTCTCCCCCCTTTTCCTCGTTCTCCCCCCTCTCTCTCTCTCTCTCTCTCTTCCTCCCTCTTCCTCGTTCTCCCCCTTTTCCTCGTTCTCCCCCCTCTCTCTCTCTCTCTCTTCCTCCCTCTTCCTCGTTCTCCCCCCCCCCTCTCTCTCCCCTTCCACTCCCCGCCCTCCATCCCCATTAATATTCCCATCAACGAAATGACGGATTGTATTTGCTCGTTATCTAATAAATAAATGTCCCATCATCACATTCGTGGTCAGAGTAAATTGCTATTTTACAGAAGATTTCCAGTGATTTTACTTTTAATCAAAGTTTCTTGATCCAATCATCACTTTCAGTTGAAAAATAATGAGAAAGTTGCCTTTTGTATTAAATCTTTAGTAATTGGAGTTTAATCAGCATTTTTACTAAAAGGTATTTCATTTGCAATCTCAGAGTGATTGTCATAAACGTTGACTTACAGTCATACAATATTGTGTATTCAAGGACAAAGGAGTCGTGCACGTCGTTACATCGAAGACAGGGCTGTCCTCCATTCTCAAATTTGTTCAATCCATCACCTCTTAGTAAGAAGCATAAATCCGATATTTTATTTATCCGTTCTGATTTATGTTACGGAATTCGAAAGCTGCAGAAAATGTCTACAGGGAAATCACGGAAGGTTGCTGGTTATCAGAAGGAGCCAGAAAGGGAGTTATGGTTAAACGGGATGGTGTAAGACATGAAAATGGTAAAATTCATGACTTTGCGGGGGGCGAGGTGAGACAGTAAAACTGTCTTTATGAAAGTGTTCCTAAGATCTTCAGCCCTTGCTGTAATCTTGAAGTTATCTTGAGTCCTTGTAACCCATTCCTTGAATGAAGATTTAATTTCACCTCTTTATAGTTTATACAGGTTGTTTCAGAAGAAACAGTACAGAAAAAAATTATCGCCTCTTCTGCAAAAGGGTAAATCTTTCAGAGAAAAGTATTTATTGTCAAATACAACCAAGACTTGGTGTGGGTATCTATCTCACTTGAGCGAAGTAAACAAGGAGACATTTAAATTTTAACATTAACACATGAATCATAAGTGCTCGTTCAGTGCACGGTTACTTTTGAAACACACTGTAATCTACAATAATAAATGGCAGTCAGTCAGTGTGTCAACTCAATAACTCCAAAACCATGAAACCTCACGGCCTGAAACTTTGCTTACACACCAAGGGAGTGCGTGAACGAAAATTGAGTGTTTGGGTTAATTTAAACACCAATTTTGAAGATAAAGAATGGCCTTATGTAATTATCCTTCATCAAGGCTTCATCCTTGGTCAGCCCATTTGTCAACCTGCTCAACAATGCCTTGACTTGGAACGGCCATAATGGTTTCTCAACAATTAAGCGCTCAAAAATGTTTTTTCCATTTTCCTCACTCATATCAATGAATACCTGATCTTCATACCTATGAATCGCTGGACACATCGCAGTGCTTATAAACGTCCAGAGACACTAGTGTTTGTGCCTTTATTTAGTTTCTCAACACATGATAAGCTCCAGAATCTCTTAAACTGAGCTGAATTTCAAACTTTAAACTGTGGAATTGACCATAGCAGCAGTTATGACTGCTAAAAAAGAAGAAGTGTTCTTTGTCCAATTTGTACGTTGTTTGACACTCCAGGCGTCTCTGGGTGGTGTTTAATATGACCAATCGACGATTGCTAATCGCTTGCCAAGCCTTCTGTTCCGTATCAAGCGTTTTGTTGGAGTGCTTGCTTGAGTGCTTGAGCCACTTGGTGAGAGCTCTACAAACTGCTTGGGTGTTTCTTTTGCAAGCCATGGTGATACACGGCAAAAGTACCCACACTGTCACTCTGCACTGTCCACCTGATAAACACAATGAAAACATCAGACAGCCTGTCTTGACGCTCACCTGAATCAGGAGCAAATCAGTCAAACCCCCGCAAACCTCCTTAGACCCTGAATTTTTTTGAGACCATGAACAAACCGGTACATCACGGGTGATGAAGGTTGTGGTCAAGTTTCATTGAAATTGTTTGTGTCATTCAGAGAAGAGAGCAATACCTATTTTTGTGGGTCAAAAACCCTCCCATAGACCCACTTAATGAGCGCAGATTTTGATGCGGTCGATAAACTTTGGTACATCACGGGTGATGAAGATTATGGTGAAGTTTAATTGAAGTCCTATGTGTAGTTTCAGAGAAGAGAGCAAATGCCTATTTTGTATTTTGGGGGGTTCAATCACACCCCCCCCACCATAGACCCCTTAATGAGTGTAGATTTTGATGCTGTCGATACACTTTGGTACATTACCGGTGATGAAGGTTGTGGTCAAATTTCATGGAAATCATTTGTGTAGTTTGGAGAAGAAAGCAAATACCTAATTTTTTTTTTGGGGGGGGGGTGGGTCAACCCCCTAACGTATGAGCCCAACCCCCCAATGAGCGCAGATTTCGATGCAGTCAATACAACTTCATTAGGAATCAGATATGAAGCTTGTCGCCAAGTTTCATCAAAATTGTGTTTGGTTCAAGCGATAATGACAAGTGTTTACGGACTAACTCTCTGACTGACTCTCCAACTGATTCTCTGACTGACTCTCTGAATGACTCTTCGACTCTGATTCTCTGACTCTGACTATGTCTCTGACTCTGACTCTGACTGACTCTCACTGACTTTGACTGACTCTCACTGACTTTGACTGACTCTCACTGACTCTGACTGACTCTCACTGACTCTGACTCTCTGACTCTGACTGACTCAGTGACTCTCGCTGACTCTGACTCGATGACTCTCGCTGACTCTCACTGACTCTGACTCTCACTGACTCTCACTGACTCTCACTGACTCTGACTGACTCTCACTGACTCTGACTGACTCTTAGTGACTCTCTGACTGTCTGATTCAGTGACTCTCGCTGACTCTGACTCAGTGACTCACTGATTCTGACTGACTGACTCTCACTGACTCTGACTCTGACTGACTCTCACTGACTTTGACTGACTCTCACTGACTTTGACTGACTCTCACTGACTCTGACTGACTCTCACTGACTCTGACTCTCTGACTGACTCAGTGACTCTCGCTGACTCTGACTCGGTGACTCTCGCTGACTCTCACTGACTCTCACTGACTCTCACTCTCACTGACTCTCACTCTCACTGACTCTCACTCTCACTGACTCTCACTCTCACTGACTCTCACTGACTCTCACTGACTCTCACTCTCACTGACTCTCACTGACTCTCACTGACTCTCACTCTCACTGACTCTCACTGACTCTCACTGACTCTCACTGACTCTCACTGACTCTGACTCTCACTGACTCTCACTGACTCTCACTGACTCTCACTGACTCTGACTGACTCTCAGACTGTCTGACTCAGTGACTCTCACTGACTCTGACTCAGTGACTCTCACTGACTCTGACTCAGTGACTCTCACTGACTCTGACTCTCACTGACTGACTCTCACTGACTCTCTGACTCTGACTCTGACTCTCACTGACTTTCACTGACTCTGACTCTCACTGACTCTGACTCAGTGACTCTCACTGACTCTGACTCTCACTGACTGACTCTGACTGACTCTCTGACTCTGACTCTGACTCTCACTGACTTTCACTGACTCTGACTCTCACTGACTCTGACTCTCACTGACTCTCACTGACTCTCTGACTCTCTCTGACTCTCTGACTCTCTCTGACTCACTGACTCACTGACTCACTCACCTACGGACATTTCTTGATCGCATAAGCTCCCCTGAACGACATTCCAAGTGAGCTAAAAATACATCGATCGATGTACAAAGTTCAGGTCCCACCTGCCTGTGTTGCACCCCGTGGTGTTGAAAGGTGCCAAGCCTGCCGTTCCTTATCAATGGATGGAAGGGTTGGATGGATGGATGGAGGGATGATGTGATGGGGTGGATAGAAGGATGGATGGACCAAACCGATGTTTGTAAGCCATGGCGAGACAGTAGATGGTGGTGTAAATAACTTTTCTTTGTTTTTTTTTAATCGCAGCTCGTTTTTGAAAATAGAATTACAAATTGACATTGAAGACGATGTTAGGTGATAATGTAAATGAAGTACATATATAAACGTGTGTTCCGTTGTCTTAGTTAAGTCTGAAAAGAGTGCAAAATGAAACCTTAGCCTCAGAGCGGTCATGCTGAACACCGCCCTGACACGCTCGGAGATGCACCCCCTGTTGGGGTACTTTGGAGGTTATTCGGGGAGAGTTGTTTCCAAAACCCAAGGTCATTGCAGATGATTGAGGGAATGTAATGGCAGATGAAGGAACAGCAGGTGTGGACTCGTTCATCATTCATTCCTTACACGCTGTGAGATTGGAGTATCATATGTTCATGAACAACTGTGGAACTTGCTGTGAATCTACTTTCCATCCCATCCATCCCTTCTCCCCATCCATCCATTCCTGACCTCCATTCTTTCCATCCATTCCTTCCAGCCATCCTTTCATCCATTTATCCCTTCCCTACATCCATCCATCCCTTCCCCCCCATCTCCTCGTTTGTCCTCGCTTCCCCATTCCTCCTTCCTCCATCTCAAATGACTGAGGCCATTTATATAAAAGTAATTTTGCTTAAACTGACTCTATATATAAAACCAAGTCGAAAACACCAGGGGTTGACTCAGCCTGCCATCCTTCCGAGGTTGGCGAAATGAGCACCAGTTGTACTAGGCCCGGTGTATGCCCCGGTTAGAATAGGTGTACCATATCCCTGTGTGTCGTAAGAGGCGACCAGGGTTGCGTCAGGAAGGGCATCCGGCGTAAAAACCTATGCCAAATCATTATGCGGACAACAAAACGAATTTCCATACCGGATCGGTCGAGGCCCGGGTTACCAACGACCGCCACCGGTACCGGTGGTCAGCAGGGTACCAGTGGAAATTGTGCTACTGCTGGGTGAAGGAGGAGAAGGAGACGGGGAAGGCGAGTCCGGAGGCAGTGGGAGAGGGGGAAGAGTAGAAGTGTGGAGGTGAGAGTTGGAACTCTGAATGTTGGGACGATGAGTGGCAAAGGGCGAGAGTTGGCTGATATGATGGAGAGAAGAAAGGTGGACATACTGTGTGTACGAGAGACCAAGTTTGTTGGGGAGCAAGGCTCGGAGCATTGGAGGTGGTTTCAAACTGTTCTACCATGTTGTGGATGGGAGGAGAAATGGTGTCGGGGTAATCCTGAAGGAAGATTATGTCAAGAGGGTATTGGAGGTAAGGAGAGTGTCTGACCGAGTGATGAGTGTGAAGTTGGAAATTGAAGGGGTGATGATGAATGTCATCAGTGCATATGTCCCACATATGGGGTGTGAGATGGAATATAAAGATGATTTCTGGAGTGAGTTAGATGAAGTGGTGGAGAGTGTATCCAAGGATGAAAGAGTGGTGATTGGAGCAGATTTCAATGGACATGTTGGGGAAGGGAATAAAGAGGATGAGGAGGTGATGGGTGGGTACGGTCTCAACAAGAGAAATGTGGAAGGGCAAATGGTGGTAGAGTTTGCAAAAAGAATGGAAATGGCAGTGGTAAATACGTATTTCAAGAAGAAGGAGGAACACAGGGTGACATACAAGAGTGGAGGAAAGTGCACACAGGTGGATTACATCTTAAGCAGGAGATGCAACCTGAAAGAGATTAGTGACTGTAAGGTTGTGGCAGGGGAGAGTGTAGCTCGACAGCATCGATTGGTGGTCTGTAGGATGACTTTAGAGGTGAGGTTGAGGAAGAGAGTGAGGGCTGAACCAAGGACCAGATGGTGGAAGCTGAAGGAGGAAGACTGTTGTGTGAAATTTAGGGAGGAGGTGAGACAGGTGTTGGATGGTGGTAAAGATGGGTGGGATGATTGGGCAACTACAGCAGAAGTGGTGAGGGAGATAGCTAGGAAGGTACTTGGTGTGATATCTGGACAGAGGAAGGAAGATAAGGAGACTTGGTGGTGGAACGAGGAAGTACAGGAAAGTATAAGGAAGAAGGGGTTGGCGAAAAGAAAGTGGGATAGTCAGAGAGATTAAGAAAGTAGGCAGGAGTACAAGGAGTGGCGTCGAAAAGCAAAAAGAGAGGTGGCTAAGGCCAAGGAAAAGGCATATGACGAGCTGTATGAGAAGTTGGATACAAAAGAAGGGGAAAAGGATTTATACCGATTGGCAAGACAGAGGGACCGAGCTGGGAAGGATGTGCTGCAGGTTAGGGTGATAAAGGACGCAAATGGGAATGTGCTGACGAGCGAGGAGAGTGTGTTGAGAAGGTGGATGGAGTACTTTGAGGAGCTGATGAATGAAGAAAATGAGAGAGAGAAGGTTGGAAGAGGTGGAGATAGTGAATCTGGAAGTGGGGTGGATCAGTAAGGATGAAGTGAGGACTGCTATGAAGAAGATGAAAAGTGGAAAGGCGGTTGGCCCAGATGACATACCAGTGGAGGCATGGAAGTGTTTAGGAGAGATGGCAGTGGGGTTGTTAACCAGATTGTTTAATAAAGTCTTGGAAAGTGAGAGGATGCCGGAGGAGTGGAGATTAAGTGTACTGGTTCCGATTTTCAAGAATAAGGGTGATGTGCAGAGCTGTGGAAATTACAGAGGGATAAAGTTGTTAAGCCACACCATAAAGGTGTGGGAAAGAGTTGTGGAAGCTCGGTTGAGAGGAGAGGTGACGATTTGTGAGCAACAATATGGGTTTCTACCAGGAAAGAGCACCACTGATGCGATGTTTGCTTTGAGAATGTTGATGAAGTATCGGGAAGGCCAGAAAGAGTTCCATTGTGTGTTTGTGGATTTAGAGAAAGCTTATGATAGGGTGCCAAGAGAGGAGTTGTGGTATTGTATGAGGAAGTCGGGAGTGGTGGAGAAGTATTTGAGGATCGTGCAGGATATGTATGATTACAGTGTGACAGCGGTGAGGTGTGCGGTTGGAATGATGGATCGGTTTAAGGTTAAAGTGGGATTGCACCAAGGATCGACTCTGAGCCCTTTCTTGTTTGCAATGGTGATGGACAGGTTGACGGACGAGATCAGACTGGAGTCTCCATGGACTATGATGTTCGCGGATGACATCATTATCTGTAGGGAGCAGGCTGAGGCGAGCCTCGAGAGGTGGAGGTACGCACTGGAGAGAAGGGGAATGATAGTCAGTCGGAGTAAGACGGAGTACCTGTGCATAAATGAGAGGGAGGGTGGTGGTATTGTGCGGTTGCAAGGAGTTGAGGTGGGGAAGGTGGATGGGTTTAAATACTTGGGATCAACTGTCCAAAGTAACGGAGAGTGTGGGAGAGAAGTGAAAAAGAGAGTGCAGGCAGGATGGAGTGGGTGGAGAAGAGTTGCAGGAGTAATTTGTGACAGAAGGGTAGCTGCAAGAGTTAAGGGGAAAGTATATAAGACGGTAGTGAGACCAGCTATGTTGTATGGTTTGGAGGCGGTGGAGCTAACAAAAAGACAGGAAGTGGAGCTGGAGGTGGCAGAGTTAAAGATGCTGCGATTCTCGTTGGGAGTGACGAGGATGGATAGGATAAGAAATGAGTGTATTAGAGGGACAGCGCAGGTAGGACGGTTTGGAGACAAAGTGAGAGAGGCGAGATTGCGATGGTTTGGACATGTGCACAGGAGGGAAGCGGAGTATATCGGGAGAAGGATGTTGAAGATGGAGCCGCCAGGCAGGAGGAGAAGAGGAAGGCCAAAGAAGAGGTTCATGGATTCGGTGAGGGCAGACATGCGGGTGGTTGGAGTGTCAATGGAAGATGTCGAGGATAGAGCGAAATGGAGACTGTTGATCCGCTGTGGCGACCCCTAACGGGAGCTGGCCGAAAGAAGAAGAGATTTTGCTTAAACTGATTTATTTGTTTATTTATTTATTAAATGGAAGAGATATCTGAAATACATTGTTTTAAGTATATAATTTTATATCACAAAGGAGTATTATTCCTTGGTGGAGATGTAAAGGGAAGGAATCTGTTCAAATGGGGGTATAAATAGGTTGGAGAAAGAAGGTGGAGGGTGGGTAGTAAGGGGTGAAGGGGGGGGGTAAAATGTAGTGGAGGGATAAAGATTTTTTTGTTGTTGATGCATCGTCGAGGCTCATGGAAGAGCTTGGTCACAGAAACCATTTAATGTGGAGAAGCTGGTGCAGGATGAGTGGAACAGGTGGGGGAGGTGAAGGAGAAGTTGTTGCCGGAGAAGATCTGTTTGTGAGAAAAAGATTATCTCTTTTTTTTTTATGGACAGGGTCAAATAATTTTTCCCTGAGTTAACATTGAAGTTAGTAGGGGAAATGGTATAGTCCAGAACCAACAAAATTGCCCTACTCGGGTTACTCTGTACAGTGACATGGTCAAGTTTACAATCATAGCGGGCAGTCCTATAATCATAACGGATTCACCACAAACAGGTTCCACCACAGTTTGACCATCAAGCACATGCTGGAGAATCGGCTCTCATCGGAACAACGGGTCTTCCTCCAGGATGCGGGATTCCATTGTTGAAGTGGCCGGCACTATCCCAAGTCTGTTGCTTTTTGGTCTGAGATGAGGAGAGGAAATCCTATCGGTCCCCTGGCTTTGTAACCTGCAGCACAAAGCCGGTACTGCACAGTTCTGATGGATATCCTCGAAGGGAGATTTCATTTATGCCATGACACCGTGCTTGTGCCAAGATGAATATGTCTGGCAAGCCTGATCAGAGCAGCATATTCTCTGTTGGAGGTCACCCTGTGTCTTACAGGTCGAGGTTTGTCTTTCACATCATCAATTTGTTGATGTTTGCAGACCAATCTGCGAACAACAGTCCAATGGAAGCCAATTTGACGTTCAATTTCACTGTTGGGGATCCCAGTGTTGGTTATCTCAATAATTTGTCTTCTTTTAGCTTCACTAAATCTTATATGGGTCATGGTAACAAAGATTGCCAACGAAGTTTGCAACAGTATCATGACCAACACCAAACCTTTACCAGGTGAATGGGTTTTTTTTCTCTCAAATTGATACCCCTATCATGCCATACGTGCTGGGTGTGCAGAATTGATTTGGCCTCGTGATGAATGGGAAACCGCCGCTGTGCTTGCAGGGCTGTTTCATTCATGTTTGAAAGAAAATTTAAATTTGATTCAACATTTTCTCCACAAACAGCTCATGTTTTTTTAGGGGTGCTAAACTTTTCTCCATGTGTATATTTTATATCCTGTTGCATTGCACAACACCATGTACTTCCATGTGTATACTCCTTCCTCCTTTTGCTCCTGCAAAATATGCTATGCTAATCTATCAGATCCACAGGTCTGAAAATCGTTTACCTATTTAAGCCTATTAATATAGTGAAACAAAAAAAAGGTCTTTAAGAGTCTCAGTGGGATATATTGCAAATTATAACAACGTTTACACAATAATCTGCATGTGATGATCAGTTCTCTCTCCCATGGCCTGACAAAACAGCTTCCTCAGAGAATAGAGAGGAGAGCATGCTGCCGAAGCAGCTCTCTCACTGGGGAATGAAACTGACTGAGTGGTTTGACATTGCTTTCCCAGTGGGATCTGGATTTGAACCAATACAACAATATCAGATGACCGTGCAGCTCAGTCATTTGAGCCAACCCAGAACCCAAGCTGTGTCTACTCCATGCAAATTAAAATGGAAATGAAATGACAAGATGCCTCTTTCAAGGATAAGTAGAGTGCTTAACAAAGATAGCAGAGTGCTTAATGTTGAAATGATACCAAATGAACTTAATGTCTACATTTTGGTGAACTTGTGTATTACAGTCACAATTGCACAAACAACACAAATAACAAATTTAAATGCATCAACTGGCACCAAAAGGGATGATTATGAGACGAGTCGGTCCCCGTGGGTCTGGAACTGTGAAGCAGAAAAGCACTAAGTTCTTTAACTCTGCAAGAAGTAATGGACTTCGGATGGCTGGTTCATGGTTTCATCACCATGTGCTCATTGATGATTGCTGGAGGATGATCCAGAACTGCATTGTGTACTCAGTTCCTCAATACCGACCACAGGCTTGTGGTAGCAACTCTGAAGTTGCAGCTTATATCCGGGAGAATGGTGCCATCCCAGTTTAGGCTTGATGTTGGCAAGCTCAAGTAAAAGAGGGTGTCTGAGGGGTTTGCAAACAGGCTGAGTGGAGATTTGGGTGGTCTGGGTGCTTTGGGGTATCCTGAAGAGCTGTTGAGTGCCTTCAAGTCTTCCACTCTTGATGTTGCCGAGAGATGTCTTGATAACCAACATCAGGCGAAGTAGAACTTTGTCTCCCAAGGCACACTGGATACCATTGACCATAGTCACAGGGCCAGGCTTAATGGCACAGCTGAGGCGTAAAACTGTACGTTTGCTGAGACTTGAAAAGGAGGCCGATGTATGAGGAATCTGAAGGGGTAGAGCATCACCTGTGGTCAGGTGATTATTGTCCTGCTCACAGTGGAATACGTGCATTGCTTTCCTCGAAGCCTGTCCTTTGGTGGACTGCAATTAGAGCAAATGCTGGTGAGCTCTTGACAGAGGAGTCGAAAGTGGAGGCCCGCTTGGCTGGTTACTTTGAGCGGCTGTACCAGGCTGACCCACCAGCTGTTGAGTTGGATGTCAGGGGTGTTACCATTCCTATTGCTGACCCTCCAATCAACTGTGATCCACCTTCGCTTGTGGAAACACAGGCTGCGGTGAACCGCTTGAAATGGGGTTCAGCTCCTTGGATATGTGGCATCTATGCTGAACTTCTGAAGGCTGGTGGAAATGCTGTACTCGTGTCGTTGCATGCAGTTCTGTGCTCTGCCTGGAACACAGGCATCATCCCAACTGACTGGAAGAGGGGCCTTGTTGTCCCCCTCTGGAAAGGGAAGGGTGATTTTTCTCTGTCTCTGTCTCTGTCTCTGTCTCTGTCTCTGTCTCTGTCTCTGTCTCTGTCTCTGTCTCTGTCTCTGTCTCTGTCTCTGTCTCTGTCTCTGTCTCTGTCTCTGTCTCTGTCTCTGTCTCTGTCTCTGTCTCTGTCTCTGTCTCTGTCTCTCTCTCTCTCTCTCTCTCTCTCTCTCTCTCTCTCTCTCTCTCTCTCTCTCTCTCTCTCTCTCTCTCTCTCTCTCTCTCTCTCTCTCGTGCAGCCTGTGGCTGCTGGTTACATCATTGGTTGGGACGCAGATATGCCGCTGATGCAGTGTCCACCTTACCAGTATACTGGTGCTCATTTCGCCGACCTCGGAAGGATAACAGGCTGAGTCAACCTCCTGGTGTATATTAATTCAGCGGTCAACGGGGCTTGAACTGAGGGCCCTAGGATCCCAAGCCGCCACCCTAACCACTAAGCCAACACCAGGCTAGGGTGATTGCTGGGACTGCAACAACCACCAAGGGGTGATGCTGCTCGTCGTCTTTTCTCGGATAGGTCTTTGCTCGGATAATTATTGATAGGGGTCACCACTAGAGTGTACCAGGTGCGGTGGGACGCAAGAAGCACGTGGGCCACCATCTGCTCCACTTTATTGCACGACCAGAAGCACACTCTTCCCACCCCTAGCGGGCGAGGCATGATATACGAAAACCCAATCACGTGACACAGCACACTCCTCCCCTCGTAAAATGATCCGTCACATAATGAACGGATAATCACAACATGACCATCGGAAACCCATCAACACTCATAATCCTCCAAGTACCGCGGCCGCACCCTGACCCGCCTCGGACGGGCAGCGCCGCCAGACAGCCCAGGCTCAGACGCCTCCCGGCTCGGTCGAGGTGACACCCTCGCCGGACTCGCACTTTCCGCAACACCAGCTACCCCCGACTGCCCAGCCTGCTCGACGTCCCCAGGTAGGACGGCATCAGGCCAAGCCCCCCTTGGCGCCGGCCCAGCCAGCCCCGGCGATACAACGTCAGGTGCCGGCGATACTACCGGTGGGGTCCCGCATCGTCCGGCTCGGGAAGGTGTGGGGGGGGGTGACGCTGAACAGCGATCATGCATCTGGTCCACGTGCCGCTTCCACACATCCCCACCATCAGTCCGCACCATGCAATTCGCCGGTCCCAGCACCACAGAGACCACCGCCGGCACTCATTTGGAACCGTGGAAATAATCGTGCACCATTACCCGCTGCCCCACCTCGAAGCTGCGCAGCTGCGTCGGACGCGACATCGCTCCACTCCCCGACCCTCCAGGTCGTAGCAAATCCAGCCTGGACCGCAAAGCCCGTCCATAGAGACGAATGGCCGGCGAATCACCCGTGACAGGATGAACTTCGTTCCTGTAATGGAGCAAAAAGACATCGACCACCATCTGCACAGGTGCAACACCCCCCCTGCGCAAAGCCCGCTTCAACATCTTGACAAACGACTCAGCTTGGCCATTCGTCTCAGGGTGATACGGTGCGGACCTTAGATGTCGAATACCATTCTGGCGCATAAACTCATCAAATACACCCGCGATGAACTGCGGACCATTATCAGAGACCAGGATCTCCGGCAACCCTTTATTAGCAAAGATCGTCCGCAGCTTCTCTACTGTAATGTTTGCTGAAGTATGCTGCATTACTACAACCTCCGGCCATTTAGAGAATGCATCAATCACAATCAAAAACATCTTGCCATTAACCGGCCCCGCAAAATCTACATGGACCCTCTGCCAAGCTCGGTCTGGCACAGGCCAGAGACCCGAAGCTCGACGCGGGTTATCAGCATCTGTCTGGCACGTGGCGCAACGCTTAACCAACTGCTCAATGTCTTTGTCCAACCCTGGCCACCACAACAGGCTACGAGCAAGACTCTTGGTCTTCACGATGCCAAGGTGACTGACATGCAGTTCTTCCAAACACCGCTGCCTGAACCTCGGTGGAATCACGGTCCTCATTCCCCACATTACGCACCGTTGGACCAACGACAGCTCCGCTGCACGTGACGTGAAAGGTTGAAATGCCGGTGTCGAAGGCAGATCGCTCCAATTCCCCGTAGAAATCGCCTGGACGACACGGGCAAGCACCGGATCACGAGCCGATTCCACCGCGACCTGCCTGGCCGTGACCGGCCCGCTTTGGACCTGGTCCAGCGCGAACACGTCGACCCGGTCGCCCAACTAAGACGCAACTGGACCCTCCGCACACGGCAAGCGTGAGAGCCCGTCGCAGTTAGCATGCTTCTCGGTGCTCCGGAACTGAATATCATAATCGTAAGCACCCAGAAACAGACACCACCGCTGTATTCGCGCAGCTGCTACCACCGGCACCCCGCGTTCGGGTCTCAGGATGAATTGAAGCGGTTTGTGATCCGTCTGCAAAGTGAAATGCCGCCCCAGCAGATATTGATGAAACCTCCGCACACCCCAGACGAGGCTAAGAGCCTCACGCTCAATCTGGGCATATCCGCGCTCTGCTGTGGACAGGGTCCGGGATGCAAAACAAACAGGCCGCTCGGAACCATCGTCCATCCTGTGGGAGAGCACTGCCCCGATGCCATATGCAGAGCTGTCGCATGCCAACAGGAGCGGACGCGCAGGCTCGTAGTGCACGAGGACCGTATCCTCTGTGAGCAGCCGCTTGACGTGGTCGAACGATGCCTGGTGTGCAGGCCCCCAAGCCCAGCGCTCGTCCTTCTTGAGCAACCGCGTTAACGGCGCAAGTTGTGAGCTGAGCCCGCGCACGAACCTTTGGTAATACTGGGCTATGCCAATGAACGAGCGCAGCTGCATCTTGTCGCGAGGCGGTGGCATGCGCTGAATCGCCTCCACCTTCCGAGGACCTTTCAACAGCCCCTCCGGCGTGATGATGTGCCCGAGGTATTCCAAGCGCTGCTTGAAGAACGCGCACTTGTCCCTGTTTAAGCGCAGGCCGCACGCTTCTAGCTTTGTCAGCACTCGGGCAATGTTCGCAAGATGCTCGTCCGCCGTTTTCCCCGCAATGAGCACATTGTCCAGGTAGGTCTGAGCGGGCAGGTCAATGCAAACCTGATCCATAGCTTTCTGCCACAAAGCTGGGGCCGAAGCAATCCCAAAACAGAGTCGGGTATATCGATAGAGCCCTTGACACGTGTTGATTGTTAAAAGCTCTCTACTCCCGGGATCCATCGGTAGGTGAAAATATGCATCACGCAGGTCTAGCTTCGTGAAGTATTGACTCCCCGCCAATCGCGCATATATCTCATCGATTGACGGCAGTGGATATTGCTCCACGCTGAGCCCCGGGTTAACCGTGGATTTGAAGTCCCCGCACAATCGGACGTCTCCATTCCGTTTCAGCACCGTGACAACCAGGGTAGCCCAATCCGAGCACGACACCCGTTCGATCACTCCACAGGCCTCCAGCCCATCCAGTTCACCCTTGACCTTGTCCCGCAGGGCATACGGCACCGGACGCGGTTTACAAAACCGAGGAACCACCCCCTCCTTCAAGAAGAGTTTCGCCTCCATGCCCTTGAGTTTTCCAAGGTCGTCGCTAAACAACCCTTGATGTCTTTGAAGAATCTCCTCCAACTGATCCTCCCACTGGCTCGGCACGGGTTGCACAAGGTGAATTGCGACCCAGTCTAGCCTGATGCGGGTCATCCAATCTCGGCCGAGGAGAGACGGCCCCCTCCCCCTTACGACGTACACCCGAAGCGTGGCGACCTGGCCTTGGTACCGCACAGACACGTCTGCCATCCCGACTGGCGTTATCTCCTCACGGGTGTACGTGAACAGCGAGAGGTTTGACCTGATAAGCTTCAAGCCGTTGAGTCTACGCGCGGTCTGTTCGCCGATGAGCGACACCGCTGCTCCCGTATCGACCTGGAACGTGATTGGCGTTTCGTTCACTTCGACTTCCACCGTCACCGGGCGTGCTGTCGCCGGGCCAATTGAAAACAGGCTCAACAACGGCCGCTGGTTCCGCCCCGAGTCGCCTCGCACATCGCCATCCACGACTTTAACGGTGGCCGGCGCCCCACGGCACACACGCGCCAAATGACCCACCTTGTGACAATTCAAACACACGTTGCCTTTATACGGGCACGCACGGCGCAGGTGACGACCTCCGCATCCCAAGCATGTCCGCGGGGTCACTCCGCCGCAAGCGCGGCCGCGTGGCGACGTCCGACCCGCATCGAAGGTCGTGCGCGCGTCCCGGGGTGCTCGCGAGCCCGCGTGGCCGGTGATGGCTCGAACATCTCCGCGAGTCTGCTCGACCGCTGTAGCCGTGCTGACCGCTGAGTCGAATGTAATGGCTTCATCCTTCAGCTGTAAAACCGCTGAAACCATTTCCGCATCTCCTAAACCAGCAATAAAACGATCTCTGAGCCGAGCTGGCCGCTCCCCCGCCATGAACTTGCAGGCCACGGAAGCACGCTTAATCCGCGCCAGGAACTCAGCGACGCGTTCCTCTGCCCCTTTCGAGAGGCGATCGAACTGGAATCGAGCGAGCTGCAATGACTTCTCCGGCGCCATGTGTGCTTTCATTTTCTCCACAATGTCCCGAAACGCCAGCCCGTCATCCCGGGGCCTGTTCGGTGCCACTAAATCACCCAGCAGCCGATAATGCTCCGGCGAAAGCGAAGCGAGCAAGATCGACTTCTGCTTGCTCTCGTCGACCACATCGTTCGCGTGGAAATAGCATTCCAATTGCTCCGAAAACAATTCGAAGTCGTCCCCGTCGAAAACGGGCATAAGTCCATATTTATCCCATCCTTGTCGCCAACTAGAGTGTACCAGGTGCGGTGGGACGCAAGAAGCACGCGGGCCACCATCTGCTCCACTTTATTGCACGACCAGAAGCACACTCTTCCCACCCCTAGCGGGCGAGGCATGATATACGAAAACCCAATCACGTGACACAGCACAACCACCATCTGCTTAAGCACCAGCACTCAGAGCCGTCAGCTTTACACCAAAGAGGTCAACGATTGACCGTATCCTTGCTCTTGAGGTCCTCACTGAACGGAGATGAGAGTTTCAGCAGCGGCTACTCGCAGCCGATGTTGATGCCCACAAAGCATTAAATTCAGTGAACCGGGATGCCCTCTGCAGGATTCTTGGTCTTTGTGAGGTGCCACCAAAACTGCTCAGTCTGATTTCTGAACTCTACTCTTGTACTGAGAGGGCTGTGAGGTATGGTGTTTCCATCTTCAGTTATTACTGGAGTTTGTCAGGGGTATGTACTGGCCCCCACACTTTTCAGTGCATGTATGGACTGGATTCTGAGGAGGATGTTGGAGAGATCAAGCCGTTGTGCATCGTTTGGGAATGTTGGGATCTCTGACCTTGATTTTACAGATGATGCAGTTATCTTTGTGTAGATACTGGATATCCTTATGGGGGCCCTCCAGGCACTGAATAAGGAGTCTGAGCCGATTGGATTATGGGGTTCCTGGGTTAAAACTAAAATCCAGGCTTTTAATGACATATTGGATGCTGCTATGTTGTCAGTTTCTGTATGTAGTGAGGATGTTGAGGTCACAGTGAGATTCACTTACCTCAGCAGTCATATTCATGTCTCCACACGTTGTGAGCCAGAGGTCGATAAACCTCTGGGTCAGGCCTGGGGAGTCATGGATTCACTGGATCACGGGGTGTGGCGCTATCGGTACCGATGCAGGACGACGAAAGTCCAAGTCTTTAAGTCCTTGTTCCTTCAAGTCTTGCTCTCTGGATTTGAGACTTTGATTTTGACCAAGGATTTGAGATGGAAATTTAACTCCTTTGGAACCACGTTTCTTTGGAGAATCCTTGGCTATCGCTGGTCAGACTTTGCTGAGAGAGGTTTGTTACCTGCTTAGTCAGTGAGCATCATCTGTGGCTGTATGGACAGGTGGGGTGGCTCGTTTTCTGATGGTGATCTTGCTCACCATTTCTCTCATCGAGGGAGCCTGTGGGTGCAGGAGGCCAACAGTCCGACAACCTGCCCCATGGTCGCAGCAGCTGGATCAGCATTTCAAGGAGATGAGGATGGGCCAGGCATCTGCTTGGGGGATGGCCAAACTGAGGCCCCTGGATTACCAGTGGAAAGTGGACACAGCAAAGCGCTGCTTCGACGTATGCTCCCATACCTGACCTGATAGTTGTTTCATTTATAGTTATTTTGATTGTACTTATGTTCGATAATCGTTGTGTTTGATTCTGGTTGTCTTTGAATTTAGCAGTGTTTGATTTTTGTTGTCTGATAATGGCTGTGTTTGATTATGGCTGTGTTTGATTATAGTTATGTTTGATGATGGCTGTGTTTGATTATAGTTATGTTTAATTATAGTTGTTTGATTATAGTTATGTTTGATGATAGTTATGTTTGATGATTGCTGTGTTTGATTATAGTTATGTTTGATGATGGCTGTGTTTGATTATAGTTATGTTTGATGATGGCTGTGTTTGATGATTTGTGACGTCAGCTTCGTTCAGTTATGTTTTGTTCATAGTTATTTCGTTCAGTTATTTAATTATAGTTATGTTTTGATGATGGCTGTGTTTGATTATAGTTATGTTTGATGATGGCTATGTTTGATTATAGTTATGTTTGATTATAGTTACTAGTGCGGGCCTGTAGGTGCATGCCAGTATGTGCAGCTTCGTTCCTTCGCTGTCGTAAACGACGACTGGATTGGGGCATTGTTTCAATTCGATGGACCAACCGTATCATAAATGGTCATAACTTGGGAAACACCTGGGAAACATACTCAGGTCCCCAGCGTCAATTGTGACGTCATATCAAACGAAGAAGAAGAATTGTGATACCCTTGTCTCTTGCCCCCCTCTCTTGCCCCCCTCTTCTGCCCCCCTCTCTCCCTCCTCTCTTGGTTATGTTTGATGATGGCTGTGTTTGATTATAGTTATGTTTGATTATAGTTATGTTTTATGATTGCTGTGTTTGATTATAGTTATGTTTGATGATGGCTGTTTGATTTAATTATAGTTATGTTTTGATGATGGCTGTGTTTGATTATAGTTATGTTTGATGATGGCTATGTTTGATTATAGTTATGTTTGATTATAGTTACTAGTGCGGGCCTGTAGGTGCATGCCAGTATGTGCAGCTTCGTTCCTTCGCTGTCGTAAACGACGACTGGATTGGGGCATTGTTTCAATTCGATGGACCAACCGTATCATAAATGGTCATAACTTGGGAAACACCTGGGAAACATACTCAGGTCCCCAGCGTCAATTGTGACGTCATATCAAACGAAGAAGAAGAATTGTGATACCCTTGTCTCTTGCCCCCCTCTCTTGCCCCCCTCTTCTGCCCCCCTCTCTCCCTCCTCTCTTGCCCACCTCTCTCCCCCGAGTCTCACCCCTCTTCTCTCCCCCCTCCTCTCTCGCCCCTCTCTCTCTAGCCCCTCTCTCTCGCCCACACTCTCACCCCCCTCTCGCTCCTCCTCTCTCCCCCTCTCTTGAATTGTGACTCCCCCTCTCTCTCTCCCCATGTCTCTCACCCCATCTCTCTCACCCTATCTCTCACCCCTCTCTCACCCCTCTCCCACCCTCTCTCACCCCTCTCTCTCACCCCCTCTCGCCCCCCTCTCGCCCCCTCTCGCCCCCTCTCGCCCCCTCTCGCCCCCTCTCTCGCCCCTCTCTCGCCCCCCTCTCTCTCGCCCCTCTCTCTCGCCCCTCTCTCTCGCCCCTCTCTCTCGCCCCCTCTTTCTCTCCCCCTCTCTCTCTCCCCCTCTCGCCCCTCTCTCGCCCCTCTCGCCCCTCTCTCGCCCCTCTCTCGCCCCTCTCTCGCCCCCTCTCTCGCCCCCTCTCTCGCCCCCTCTCTCGCCCCCTCTCTCTCGCCCCTCTCTCTCGCCCCCTCTCTCTCGCCCCCTCTCCCTCCCCCTCTCTCCCGCCCCCTCTCCCGCCCCTCTCCCGCCCCTCTCCCGCCCCCTCTCCCGCCCTCTCTCCCGCCCCCTCTCCCGCCCCCTCTCCCGCCCCTCTCTCGCCCCTCTCTCGCCCCTCTCTCGCCTCCTCTCTTGCCCCCTCTCTCTGGCCCCCCTCTCTCTCCCCTCTCCCCCTCTCCCCTCTCCCCCCCTCTCCCCCCTCTCCCCCTCTCGCCCCTCTCCGCCCCTCTCCGCCCCTCTCCGCCCCTCTCTCCGCCCCTCTCTCGCCCCTCTCTCGCCCCCTCTCTCGCCCCCTCTCTCGCCCCCTCTCTCGCCCCCTCTCTCGCCCACTCGCCCCTCTCTCGCCCACCTCTCTCGCCCACCTCTCTCGCCCCCCTATCTCGCCCCTCTCTCCCCCCCTCTCTTGCCCCTCCCTCTGTAAATGTATTCTCAAATGTCTACCAAGCACAACAATTGATTCAAACCTTGGGAAAAAAACAGCTTTCAAACCCTTGGGAAACAGCTTTTTCCCTTGGGAAAATTCAAACCTTGGGATTAATTAATAATTTGAACAATTAATTCAAACCTTGGGAAAAAACAGCTTTCAAGCCTTGGGAAACACTTGGGAAACAGCTGAAACGGATGAAGAACGATATCAAACCTTGAAAACGCACATACTCAGTTCCCCAGCGTCAATTGTGACGTCATATCAAACAAAGAAGAAGAAGAATTGTGACGTCAATTGTGCAAAAAAAAAAAAAACATTAATTGTGACGTCATTCGTGATGTCATAGCACCGTGTCTTGTCATTGGTTGACAGATAAATGGCCATAACTTGGGAACCGCTTGTCCGATTAATATTGTTGTGGTTGACGAAATTCGCAAACCACCATTCAGGTCCCTTAGGTGAGATATCTCTGTAAGTATATGTGTAGTTAGGCCCAAACCCGTTGTTTCGAGGGAATAAATGTCATTCATGCGGGCTGCGACCCTTTTAGATAGCCGTTTTTCTTTTACTATCTTTATTTTGGACCAGCCGCCATTACTACCATTACTACCACCACCAACCACGTCTCAACAGCCATCACACAACAACCACCAGCCGCAACGCCGCTTCACAACAACAACAACGCCAACAGCCACGACCTTTACCGTCACAACTCGCCCTCGCAACCATCGCATCACCGCCATTCCCGCGCCGCTTGTGGACACCGATCCTGGACTCGTGCAGGGCGCGCGCCGAGCGGCGGGTGCAAAGGCACCAGCCTTTCCGAAGAAATCGGATCAAAAACGATTCACGCCCACTTCTGTTCCGTCCTATCAGCGAGCATGGGGCGATTTGGCCCCGCCTCCAGGTGCGTGGGAGTATAATCGCTATATGCAGATTCGCGGATCAAAAAGCATTCACGCCCACTTTTTTCTGTCCAATGGGGAGCCAGCCAGAGGTAAAGGGTCGAAGGTGAAGGAGCGAAGCCACGGGGGCTATAAGGGGCCGCGTTCGCTCGCCGAGTAGGAGTAGTCAGTAAAAGGTAGTTGAGTTGGGAAGAGTCAAGAGAGTTGAGTTGGGAAGAGTCGGAAAAGTTGAGTTGGGAAGAGTCGGGGCAGTTGAGTTGGGAAGAGTCAGTCAAGAGAAGAGTCGGAGAAAGCAGTTGGACGGAGCTGTGGAGAGTTGGAGAGGAGGCGGCGGCGAAGGCAGTCGAGAGGGCGCTCGTGTCAGAGTCGGGGAGCTGCGGAGAGGAGAGGCCGATAACGCGACCGAGGTCGCGGTGGAGACGCTCGTCACGGGACCCAAGCCAGCGAGATATCCTCATCCCCCCGAGCATCAACAACCCCCCTCCTGTTTCCCCCCGCGCTGAGATAGTGCGAGAAGGGGGGCCCCGTTCCCACCCCATACCAGACACTGTCCGCGAGGCCCGCGGAGTCGGGGCGCCACCGTCATTTTGCAGCTCATCACCAGACGGGTAGGCTCGACGCGGTCTCGGCCCCAGGCCCGTCTGCCCCCTTATAGTGGAGGGTGGTCCCTTTTTCTTTTGCTTTGAGTATATGTGTTGTTGGCGCCGTCTGTGAAGTAAAACTGTATAAGTGTTGCTGTGTGCTCGGTAGTCGGTGGTAGATCTGCATTGTGTTTTGCTTTTACATTTGCTTTTTGTGCATTATTGTGTGTTTCTTCTTCTTCTTTTACATTTGCTTTTGGTGTATAATTGTATATGTGTGCTATCCGTGTGCCATCGCGAAATAAATGTGCTTTATGTTGAACTGTTTTTCCCGTTTCGCTTCGTCTTTTTCTTTCATTGAATCTCCATCTTACTTCACGTAAAGGGTTGGTAGTGGGCTAAATACGCCCGAGAATTAATCGAACCGTCGAGGCCGACGATAACACCGCTCGGTTATCCCGATAGTACGGAACGGGTCGCTTAAAGTGGCCCGTGTCCGAAGTCGACCTGCGGCGAGGTGCGATCGCCCGGTCTACCCTCCGTGTGGGTACTTAGGTAGGTCGAATTTGGCGAGCAACCCTATCCCACGCGGGGGGCCGATTGGCACGATCGTGGTGAGGCCGAAAGGCCCACCCGTGACTAGTTCCCGGCGTTAGTCCGAGAGGGTCACGACGGGATTGTCCGTCCGGTGGGCGACGTGCCGCGATTCGAGTTACGTGGCCGCTCGCACGCCGGCGGGCGCGAATCTGCGACAATATCAAACCTCGAAAAGGCACACCCTCGGGTCCCCGGCAATATTCTTGGCAAGTTTCAATGAGATCGGACCGGTGGTCGTCGAGAAATGGCGGTCGCAGACAGACACACATTCTGACAGACGGACACACACACAGAGATTGCTGGAATTATAGATAGAATGTTTGATTATAGTTATGTTTGATGATGGCTGTGTTTGATTACATAGTTATGCTTATGTTTTGTTTTGATTATAGGTATGTTTGATGATGGCTGTGTTTGATTATAGTTATGTTTGATGATGGCTGTGTTTGATTATAGTTATGTTTGATTATAATAGTTATGTTTATGTTTTATTTTGATTATAGTTATGTTTGATGATGGCTGTGTTTGATTTTAGTTATGTTTGATGATGGCTGTGTTTGATTATAGTTATTTTTGATGATGGCTGTGTTTGATTATCGTTATGTTTGATGATGGCTGTGTCTGATTATAGTTATGTTTGATGATGGCTGTGTTTGATTATAGTTATGTTTGATTATGGCTGTGTTTGATTGTGGCTGTGTTTGATTATGGATGTGTTTGATTATAGTTATGTTTGATTATAGTTCTGTTTGATGGCTGTGTTTGATTATAGTTATGTTTGATTATTGTTGTGTTTGATTATAGTTTTGTTTGATTTTAGTTATGTTTGATGATGGCTGTGTTTGATTATAGTTATGTTTGATTATAGTTATGTTTGATTATCGTTCTGCTTGATGGCTGTGTTTGATTATAGTTATGTTTGATGATGGCTGTGTTTGATTATAGTTATTTTTGATGATGGCTGTGTTTGATTATCGTTATGTTTGATGATGGCTGTGTTTGATTATAGTTATGTTTGATGATGGCTGTGTTTGATTATAGTTATGTTTGATTATAGTTATGTTTGATTATAGTTCTGCTTGATGGCTGTGTTTGATTATAGTTATGTTTGATGATGGCTGTGTTTGATTATAGTTATTTTTGATGATGGCTGTGTTTGATTATAGTTATTTTTGATGATGGCTGTGTTTGATTATCGTTATGTTTGATGATGGCTGTGTTTGATTATAGTTATGTTTGATGATGGCTGTGTTTGATTATAGTGTTACGAATTTGGAATCCGATCACACTCAACATACAGGTTCCTTTAGCTCAGATATGTCGATAAGTGCTTGTTCTATAGATAGCTCACCTTCCATTGTTTAATGGGCAGAAATCGATTAAATGCGCTGTGATTTAATTTAATAGTTAGGGAGCGATCACAACACAAAGGAAGTCGACCCTCCCCTCTTCTGGGAAGAGGAAGAAGAGCCCTCCTGTCCCTTGATTCATGACGTAAGCAACTCCCTCCCACCCGTGGTTGTGCGGGCGCGAGGGGATGAGTCACGCCAGGAGCGGTGGAGAAGAATAAGGAAGAGATCCTCTGCTTTGTTCGGGCTGGTTTGAGTGGTAAGCTTTGGCTTCTGCTTGGCTCGGGTTTGGGTCGAGGCTTTTTGGAGGCTTTTTGAAGGCTTTTCAGCAGGCCTTCGGGTTCTGCTTGGCGAGGGTTGAAAGCTTTTGGTTCAGTGAGCTTCGGCTTCTGCTTGGCTCGGGTGGAGGCTTTTTGGGGAGCTTTTTGCTTCGGCTTGGCTTTTCAGCAGGCCTTCGGGTTCTGCTTGGCTCGGTTCGCTTTTTGGGCTCTGGCTTGGTTCGTCGAAGATAGTCGGCTGCTTTGTTCATCGGGAGAGAGTTGAGCTGGTTGCTCGGCTCAAGCTGCTGGTGGTTGCTTCTTGTTCTCAGTTCGTGTTGTGAGGGGCTTTGTTCATCGGGAGGGAGTTGAGCTTGTTGCTCAACTCGGAGTTCTTTGTTCTCTGCTCGGTTCCCGGCTTGTTGCGACTCATTGGCCTCATCATGGAGGTGGTTCTTCGAGGAAGCGACACATCTACGGGAAGATCGGCGCCTCGTCTGACCAGCATGTGTTCAAAAGCGCGAGAGGATTCGCTGGAGCTCGGGAAGGATCTCGGCTCACGGCGATTAGATCCAGCTCGCTCTCGCTGAAGCCTGGGTCCGAACAGCTTGAAGACCACACGAGGTGGAGAGGTTCGAGCTCGGTTCTGGGTTTCAGCTCGTCTGTCCTCTGAGTTGAAGTCCTTATTAAAGGCATCAGCCACCATTTCGTGTGTGTGTGTGTGTGTGTGTGTGTGTGTGTGTGTGTGTGTGTGTGTGTGTGTGTGTGTGTGTGTGTGTGTGCGTGCGTGCGTGCGTGCATACGTCTGTTTGTGGGCCTGTCGAACAAGTAGGAAACTGTTAAGTGCCTGTGTTGTATTTGCTTTACATTTAATAATAGAACTCTGCTGTTGGTTTTTGCTCATGTCTTTTTTCCCCATCCCCCATTCATTGCATGGCCTGTGTATGGAAATAAATGTTCCCCATTGTTAAATGTTACCTGCTCGTTGTGTCCCTTCCTCACATTGACTGCCATGGAGCGCTCGGAATGTTAGCTGGTTTTTAACACCGATAAGATAATCGGGTCCGACGGGGCTTGGCGATATATAACCGCTCGGCAATCGCAAACGGAATGAGCTGCTTAAGCGGCTCGTTTTCGTGCAGGCTCCGTTGAGGTGCAGATCCCCGGCATTTCCGTCTGTGCGAATAATTAGGTACATCGATAATTCGGCGATCGACCCTGTAGCGCGTGGACAGAAGAGTTGGCTGATCTATGGTGTGGTTAACAACACCTGTAGCTGGGTTTCGGCGTTGATCCGGAAGCTACGACTGGATTGCTCGTTCGGTGGACGCGCGGCCTGGATTGGGTTGAAAAGGTCGTGCGCACGCCGAACGGGCGGAAATCTACAACAATAGTTATGTTTGATGATGGCTGTGTTTGATTATAATTATGTTTGATTATAGTTATGTTTGATTATAGCTGTGTTTGATTATTGTTATGTTTGATGATGGCTGTGTTTGATTATAGTTATGTTTGATGATGGCTGTGTTTGATTATAGTTATGTTTGATGATGGCTGTGTTTGATTATAGTTATGTTTGATGATGGCTGTGTTTGATTATAATTATGTTTGATTATAGTTATGTTTGATTATGGCTGTGTTTGATTTTTGTTGTTTGATTATGGCTGTGTTTGATTATAGCTATGTTTGATTATGGCTGTGTTTCATTATATTTATGTTCGATTATGGCTCTGTTCGATTATGGCTCTGTTTGATTATGGTTGAGTTCGATTCTGGCTGTCTTTGATGATGCCTGTGTTTGATTATAGTTATGTTTGATTATAGTTATGTTTGATTATAGTTATGTTTGATGATGGCTGTGTTTGATGATGGCTGTGTTTGATGATGGCTGTGTTTGATTATAGTTAATTTTGATGATGACTGTGTTTGATTATAGTTATGTTTGATTTTTGTTGTCTGATTATGGCTGTGTTTGATTATATTTATGTTTGATTATTATAGTTAATTTTGATGATGACTGTGTTTGATAGTTATGTTTGATTTTTGTTGTCTGATAATGGCTGTGTTTGATTATGGCTGTGTTTGATTGTAGTTATGTTTGATTATGGCTGTTTGATTATAGTTATGATTGATGATGCCTGTGTTTGATTATAGTTATGTTTGATGCCTGTGTTTGATTATAGTTATGTTTGATGCCTGTGTTTGATTCTTATGTTTGATTATGGCTGTGTTTGATGATAGTTATGATTGATGATGCCTGTGTTTCATGATGCCTGTGTTTGATTATAGTTATGTTTGATGATGGCTGTGTTTGATTATAGTTATGTTTGATGATGTCTGTGTTTGATTATATTTATGTTTGATTTTTGTTGTTTGATTATGGCTGTGTTTGATTATAGTTATGTTTGATTATGGCTGTGTTTGATTATATTTATGTTCGATTATGGCTCTGTTTGATTATGGCTGAGTTCGATTATGGCTGTCTTTGATGATGCCTGTGTTTGATTATAGTTATGTTTGATTATAGTTATGTTTGATGATGGCTGTGTTTGATGATGGCTGTGTTTGATTATAGTTAATTTTGATGATGACTGTGTTTGATTGTAGTTATGCTTGATTTTTGTTGTCTGATAATGGCTGTGTTTGATTATGGCTGTGTTTGATTATAGTTATGTTTGATTATAGTTATGTTTGATTATAGTTATGTTTGATGATGGCTGTGTTTGATGATGGCTGTGTTTGATTTTAGTTAATTTTGATGATGCCTGTGTTTGATTATAGTTATGTTTGATTTTTGTTGTCTGATTATGGCTGTGTTTGATTATATTTATGTTTGATTATTATAGTTAATTTTGATGATGACTGTGTTTGATAGTTATGTTTGATTTTTGTTGTCTGATAATGGCTATGTTTGATTATGGTTGTGCTTGATTGTAGTTATGTTTGATTATGGCTGTGTTTGATTATAGTTATGATTGATGATGCCTGTGTTTGATTATAGTTATGATTGATGATGCCTATGTTTGATGCCTGTGTTTGATTCTTATGTTTGATTATGGCTGTGTTTGATGATAGTTATGATTGATGATGCCTGTGTTTCATGATGCCTGTGTTTGATTATAGTTATGTTTGATGATGGCTGTGTTTGATTATAGTTATGTTTGATGATGGCTGTGTTTGATTATAGTTATGTTTGATGATGGCTGTGTTTGATTATAATTATGTTTGATTATAGTTATGTTTGATTTTGGCTGTGTTTGATTATATTTATGTTTGATTTTTGTTGTTTGATTATGGCTGTGTTTGCTTATAGTTATGTTTGATTATGGCTGTGTTTGATTATATTTATGTTCGATTTTGGCTCTGTTCGATTTTGGCTCTGTTCGATTATGGCTCTGTTCGATTATGGCTCTGTTTGATTATGGCTGAGTTCGATTATGGCTGTCTTTGATGATGCCTGTGTTTGATTATAGTTATGTTTGATGATGGCTGTGTTTGATGATGGCTGTGTTTGATTATAGTTAATTTTGATGATGACTGTGTTTGATTGTAGTTATGTTTGATTTTTGTTGTCTGATTATGGCTGTGTTTGATTACACTGAACAACAAATTTCAAATTTTTTTTTTTACTGGAGATGTGTAAAGTGATTAAGACTAATTTGGGTATGCTGATTTCAAAAATCATAACCGTTTTGCTGTATCACGTCAGGATTTTCAGGAACAGAAATATTCCCATTGCCTAGAAGTCAGGATTTCAATGAAATTTACATATGTCTTTAACATGTCTATTTCGTACAATTGTTGTTAACTTGTGTTATATTTCTTTCTTTCAGATAAAGATGAGTAGGCGTTCCTGTACCAATCATCCTGACAACTTCTGTTATGTCTGTGGTCGGTATACCAAAAAAGATCAACAGCGAAGTATATCTACAGCAGTGAAAATGAAGGCCGCCTACTTTCACTACTTCGGGTGTAAGGTGGGGGACCAAGAACAGAGCTGGGCACCACACATCTGCTGCACAAGCTGTCACACAACCTTGACTCAGTGGTTGGTGGGCAAGCGCGCGAGCATGCCATTTGCGGTGCCCATGATATGGCGTGAGCCGCAGAATCATCATGATGATTGTTATTTCTGCTGCACAAGCATCGCCGGCTTCAAGAAGAAGAATAAAGGTCACATCAAGTACGCTGACTGCGTCTCTGCTCGTAAACCTGTGCCTCATGATGACGAGAACCCCGTTCCAACACCTCCAGCTGATCAGAACATAGCTGTAAGCAGTGGTGAAGAGGATGGTGATGATGAACCTTTTGAACCCGACACTCAAGAATCACACCTTCTGAACCAGGGAGACTTAAATGATCTTGTAAGAGATCTCTCGCTGTCAAAGGCGAAGGCAGAGCTGCTTGGATCAAGGCTGCAGCAGTGGAATCTACTTGAACCTAACACCAAGATATCCTTGTTCAGAGCACGTCACAGAGACATGGCTGAGTTCTTTGAGATGGAAGACACGATGACATTCTGCAGTGACATCAACGGTCTGTTGAAAGAACTTGGGTGTGATCACGATCCTGCAGACTGGCGCCTCTTCATCGACTCGGGGAAGAACAGCTTGAAGGCTGTTTTGCTCCACAATGGCAACGAGAAACCATCAGTCCCACTGGCTCACGCGTTCGGCATGACAGAGACCTATGAGACTATGCGGCAGCTGCTTGATTCCATCAAGTACAATGACTTCAACTGGCACATCTGCGGAGACTTGAAAGTGGTGGCGCTGTTGTTAGGGCTGCAGTCAGGCTACACGAAATACATGTGCTTCCTTTGTCTCTGGGATAGCAGAGACGACAAGAATCACTGGACGAAGAAAGATTGGGAAGAGCGAAAAGAGCATGTACCTGGTCGACACAACGTGAAGCATGTCGCCCTTGTCGACCCAGCCAAGGTTTTCCTTCCACCACTCCACATAAAGCTCGGCTTGATGAAAAGTTTTGTACGGGCAATGGATCTGAATGGGCGTGGGTTTTTATACCTCAGGAAAAGTTTGGCAACACCTTGTCGGAGGCCAAGATCAAGGCTGGTGTCTTTGTTGGACCGCAAATCCAACAGATTATGAAGGACGAAACTTTTCCGACAACTCTAAACCCCAAAGAGCTGGCAGCGTGGAGGAGCTTCAAAGCTGTGACGGACAACTTCTTGGGGAACGAGCGCGCGGACAACTATGAAGAAATAGTGCAGCAGCTGCTGGAGTCCTTCAGGAAACTTGGCTCCAGGATGTCCCTGAAAATCCATTTCCTACACCAGCACCTGAACTTCTTCCCTGACAACTTGGGAGCAGTCTCGGACGAGCACGGCGAGCGATTCCACCAAGAGATTTCACTCATGGAGACGCGTTACCAAGGGCGGCACAACCCGAACATGATGGGCGATTTCTGCTGGTTCCTGCATCGTGAAACTGACACAGAGCAGCACAAACGCAAAGCCAAATGCCTAAAGCATTTTTAATTACATTCTAGTGAAGTTTTTCTGTAATTTCTATCATTTTGAAGCATTCATGATGAAATAAATGAATAAATGAATTTTTGTAAATTTCATTGAAATCCTGACTTCTAGGAAATGGGAATATTTCTGTTACTGAAAATCCTGACGTGATACAGCAAAACGGTTATGATTTTTGAAATCAGCGTACCCAAATTAGTCTAAATCACTTTACACATCTCCAGTAAAAATTTTTTGTTGTTCAGTGTTATAGTTATGTTTGATTATTATAGTTAATTTTGATGATGACTGTGTTTGATGATAGTTATGTTTGATTTTTGTTGTCTGATAATGGCTGTGTTTGATTATGGCTGTGTTTGATTATAGTTATGTTTGATTATGGCTGTGTTTGATTATAGTTATGATTGATGATGCCTGTGTTTGATTATAGTTATGTTTGATGCCTGTGTTTGATTATAGTTATGTTTGATGCCTGTGTTTGATTATAGTTATGTTTGATGCCTGTGTTTGATTCTTGTTATGTTTAATTATGGCTGTGTTTGATGATAGTTATGATTGATGATGCCTGTGTTTGATTATAGTTATGTTTGATGCCTGTGTTTGATTATAGTTATGTTTGATGCCTGTGTTTGATTATAGTTATGTTTGATGCCTGTGTTTGATTATAGTTATGTTTGATTATGGCTGTGTTTGATGATAGTTATGATTGATGATGCCTGTGTTTCATGATGCTTGTGTTTGATTATAGTTATGTTTGATGATGCCTGTGTTTGATTATAGTTATGTTTGATTATGGCTGTGTTTGATTATAGTTATGTTTGATTTTTGTTGTTTGATTATGGCTGTGTTTGATTATAGTTATGTTTGATGATGGCTGTGTTTGATTATGGCTGTGTTTGATGATAGTTATGATTGATGATGCCTGTGTTTCATGATGCCTGTGTTTGATTATAGTTATGTTTGATGATGACTGTGTTTGATTATAGTTATGTTTGATTTTTGTTGTTTGATTATGGCTGTTTGATTATAGTTATGTTTGATGATGCCTGTGTTTGATTATAGTTATGTTTGATGATGCCTGTGTTTGATTATAGTTATGCTTGATGATGCCTGTGTTTGATTATAGTGATGTTTGATGATGCCTGTGTTTGATTGTAGTTATGTTTGATAATGGCTGTGTTTCATTATGGCTGTGTTTGATTATGGCTGTGTTTCATTATGGCTGTGTTTGATTATGGCTGTGTTTCATTATGGGTGTGTTTGATTATGGCTGTGTTTGATTATGGCTGTGTTTGATTATGGCTGTGTTCTATTGGTGGTCGTGTTCTATTGGTGGCCGTGTTCTATTGGTGGCCGTGTTCGATTGGTGGCTGTGTTCGATTGGTGGCCGTGTTCGATTGGTGGCCGTGTTCGATTGGTTGCCGTGTTTGATTGGTGGCTGTGTTCGATTGGTGGCCGTGTTCGATTGGTGGCTGTGTGTGATTTGTGGCTGTTTGTGATTTGTGGCCGTGTTTGATTTGCGGCCGTGTTTGATTGGTGGATGTGTTGGATTGGTGGCCGTGTTCGATTGGTGGCCGTGTTCGATTGGTGGCCGTGTGTGATTTGTGGCCGTTTGTGATTTGTGGCCGTGTTTGATTTGTGGATGTGTGTGATTTGTCTGTGTTTGGTGATAGCTGTGTGTTTGGTGATAGCTGTGTGTTTGGTGATAGCTGTGTGTTTGGAGATAGCTGTGTGTTTGATTTATTGTAGTGCATTGCTGAAAGCATGTTTGGTTGAGAATATTGATTACAGGTGCCCCAGGTTGACCCTTATAAATCCTGAATGGCAATCTTTCAATGTACTTTTACTGTCAAGGCCAAAAATATTGGCACCCTTGCACTTTTTTCAAATAACTCGCAATTTTCTCTAAAAATAAGTTGAAATTATCAAAAGTATTTTGTCTCCACAATTCTTTATTTCACCGTTAATATTTCAGAACCTTTGTTTTTGATTCAGTACTTTATATATCCCTTTAAACCAGGAAACAAAATGAAGTGACATTGACAAAATTATTGACACACTCGACGTAATATTTGGTATCACAACCTTTGGAGAAAATACCTGCAGTCAAGCACTTCCTATAGCCATGAATGAGCGTCCTACACCTCTCGACTGGTAGTTTGTTCCACTCTTCATGTGCAAACTGCTCCAGTTCTCCCAGATTTGAAGGGTGCCTTCTCCCAACTGCTGTTTTCAGATCTCCCCACAGGTGTTCAATGGCTTTTAGATCTGAACTCATTGCTGGCCACTTCAGAACAGTCCAGCGTTTTGTCTTGAACCATTCCTGGGTACTTTTTGAAGTGTGTTTGGGGTCATTGTCCTGCTGCCAGACCCATGACCTTCGACGGAGACCCAGCTTTCTGACACTGGGTTCAACATTGCGCTCCAAAATGCCTCCGTGGTATTCTCCTGATTTCATGATACCATGGACACATTCAAGGTACCCAGTGCCAGAGGCAGCACAGCAACCCCAAAACATCACTGAACCTCCTCCATGTTTGACTGTAGGGAAGGTGTTCTTTTCTTTGAAGGCTTCATTTTGTTTTCTGTAAGCATAGCGATGATGTGCTTCACAAAAAAGCTCTAATTTGGTTTCATCTGTCACAGGACATTCTCCCAGAATGCTTTTGGCTTCTTCAGGTGTGTTTTGGCAAACTGCAGTCGAGCTTTCTTATGTTTCCTTCTCAGCAGTGGGGTCTTCCTGCATCTCCTCCCATAGAACCCCCTTTCATTGAGTTGGTGATGGATGGTGCGAGTTGAAACTGTCATACCTTGTACCTGAAGGTCAGCTTTAATCTGTTTGGCAGTTGATCGAGGTGCTTTCTCCACCATTCAAATAATCCTTCACTGCAATCTTCGATCAAGTTTTCTCTTGCAGCCACATCTCGGGAGGTTGGCCACAGTGCCATGGGCCTTAAACTTCCTGATAACATTGCATACGGTGAACACAAGAACATCAAGGTCTCTGGAGATGGATTTGTAGCCTTGAGATTGTCTATGCTTGGCTACAATCTTGTGTCTGACCTCCTCATACAATTCTCTGCTTTTCTCTCTTTTCTCCATGCTCATTGACACACATTGACACAAAACTGCAGAATGTCTTGTTTTCTATATTCAAGCTGATTGAATGAGTGATTTTTATTCATTTATTTATTTATTTTAATATTGCAGGCACCTGCAACTCACCACAGTTGAGTTAATTTCCAAAGTAAAGGACAATCACCTGCTTGAATTCTAGTTATTTCTCACAAGTTATAAATGGTGCCAATAATATTGTCCCGGCCATATTAGGATTTCTGTGTGGAATAAGTTAAGATTTAGTAATTAATTTCAACTTTGTTTTTTTCCACTGCAAACCAAAGATATACATTTGTCGAGGCGAAAAGATTTTTTAATTTCAACAATCTTCTGGAAGAAATGGTGCATTATTTGAAAAAAGTTCAAGGGTGTCAATACTTTTGGCCCCGACTGTACGCATCTGTCACTGAGGTGTGTGTGTTCTGGTATCCCCTTCAATGGAATCAATTACCATAAATCACTAAAACAACCTGAGCATTGCACGAAGAGAGGGTTTCATGTCAGTCATGCAATGAACACTGTGTTTTGTCTATATCTCGGCCTTTGATCACGTTTTCCATCTGTGTTAGATTATGAGTTCCACATAGATCAATAACTTGCTCTTTCTACAGGTGTATTACTAAAAACACTCGCTCCTTCTTGGGGGTGGGTGATTGTGCCCGTGACCTGACCTTGGGTACTACTAACATGTATGTTTATTTCGGTTGAGATCCGGCCAATGCTGTTTTTTTTTTTTTTTGTCCTGTAATTTTAGATGTACACACATACATACAGAGAATTGCCTTATTTAATATATTTGGATACTGTGATTATTAAGATCTTCTAGTTTTATGAACCCAGTTTCATTACGATCCGTATTGCATTTACTTGTCCCGTATTCTGATCATATGCAATGGCAGCACTTTTAAATGAAATGGAGGAAGACAGCGAGATGAACTTGTATCAATCTCTCAAAAAAGAGATGGACGTATACTCATAACTACTTTCTGGCTGTTCACAAATGCAGTCAGGAGATTCCTATGTTGAACCTTCAGGAGGTATGTGCAAAGTCCCATGGGGGCTCCTGTTTTGCTGAGAGACTGAAGCCACCCTTGCTGTGCAACTCATTGCCATACACGACAAAAGGCTCTTGGTGCACTCTCAGTGTCTTATTACAGTAATGTATGTGAGAGCCAGCGGAAAACCCCAAGGGCATATAGCCTGGCTTTTCTCAGTGGTGTAAGGCACAGGCAGGCCCATCCTTGCTTTGAACGACAAAGACCAGAGTGTTGTGCATTGTGGGTCGCAGCAGGGATGCGAGACGGCCACTGGTGCACACTGCCTGAGGTTAAGGTTAAGGGTTGCCCACAACCTTTCAATGCCCTTCAGCTTGATTGGTTGTATTATATAAGGAATACTCTCCCCACAGACAGCATTGAACCAGATCAACTCTCATCTGTCCTGCGGTGTAAAGGCTGTGGCCTCTTCATCTTGAAACCTTCAATGCAGTTGGGTGTTAATGCTGTATTATTTAAGCACAATTATCGTTGTGCTTGAATAATATTTTGGCTCTATTGCATCAGCAATCAGCTCCTCATTTTTATAACAGTAATATTGTTTGACATGTATTTTTTTTTATTTCACAAATGGCTCGTTAGGAGTACTTTAGTGCCTGTTCTCTCGCATTCACAATCCATATCTTCCAATTGAATGTTAATTGTGTGGAAGAGTCTGAACTACTGTAATATTGCAAAGCGATAGGTGTTAAAGGGTTAAGAACTTGATCAGACTAAGTGAATGTGATGGTAGACCCAGTATCAGCGAGTGTGGGTTATTGGCAGACCCAGTATTATCGTGAGTCACCGGCAGACCCAGTATCAGCATTAGGTTATCGGCAGACCCAGCATCGGCGTGGGTTATCGGCAGACCCAGCATCGGCTTGGGTTATCGGCAGACCCAGCATCGGCGTGGGTTATCGGCAGACCCACCATATGCGTGGGTTATCGGCAGACCCAGCATCGGCGTGGGTTATCGGCAGACCCAGCATCGGCGTGGGTTATCGGCAGACCCAGCATCGGCGTGAGTTATCGGCAGACCCAGCATCGGCGTGGGTTATCGGCAGACCCAGCATCGGCGTGGGTTATCGGCAGACCCAGCATCGGCGTGGGTTATCGGCAGACATGGTTATTTTCACATTGTATTTGAGATGAAGGTGTATAAATAAATTGTCCCAGCTCTGCAAAAAGATGGCATACTCATCCATTCACAATATCAAGAGACTTTAACAAATGTTAGGCCACTGTGTGCCATACAACCATCAATTCCTTTTGAAGAGATAATGAGAACATTATCAAGTTCATTATAAAAGGGATATGTGAGTGAGCAAATAAAGTGAGTTTTTTTTTTGTATACGAAGTCAAGGTTCATGGAAAAGCTGGAACAGTGAAAAGCAGGGAAACACACCAACAGCAGGGTAGAGAAACAGAACAGAGGGACACTTGGAAAAAGAATGGGTATGGGGAAGAAAGATCATACGGAAATGGGCGAGCACACAGGGAGTAAACAAACTCGATACAAGCTAAAACACAAGAAGGGAATTGAAATAAAAGGAAGGAAAAAACCTGGCATGAAACAGCAATTGAATAAAAAACTGAAAGATGGGTTGAGAGGGAGGGAAGTAAACATGATAACCTGGAAAGGATGGACTGGGATTTGGAAGGGTTAATGAGGGTAGACAAGACCATGAGTATAGATGAGGAATGACCTGAGAACGTGAACAGCCATATGGAAACCTTCGAGAGAAGAATGAGATTGAACAGACTGAGGAAGTTGTTTCCACAGGTGAGAGAAAAGAGGAAGGAATGAGTGGTGGTGGTGAGCAGTGAGCCTGGATTTTGGGAGTTAGGTCTGCATCCATGGGCAAAAGGAAATGCTCCTTGATTGCCCCACTGGGTGTGGAGAGAAAGGTGATGTCATAAAAAAAAAATGATGTTGCTGGTACCAAGAGTGCTCTAGGAAGTGACATGACTTTCCTCAATCTCAGCAGCTATATTTATGTGAAGAAGAGAGACCACTGACCTGTCTGCAATGTGCGAGTAACAGGCCCAGAGATTCAGCTTCATCACGGATGATTGCAACGATTTTGAGGGCTGTTGTCTCCACATCATCAAGATATGAGGCCGGGGTGCCAGACCAAAGTGCAGAGCAGTACTCCATCAAGCTGCGGATGAAGGCCTTGCATGGTGTTGGAAGAATTATCTGTCTAAGGGCATTGTTCCCTTAATTGCACAGATGATCCTGACTGTGAAACAGGAGTGTTTCCCACAGTGAGGCAAACCTCGTTGGTCTAAACCAGTCCACTTTGCAGAGATTCTAAACAGCAACGCTTCTCAACACATATTGCACTGCAATAACCTTATAACATCTTCTTCGGATTTTTTTTTGTCATTTACTTTGCAACTACCATCTTCTGATACCTTTTCGGCACATTCGTTGTAAGTACCTTTACTGCTCACTACACTGTAAAGTCGATCACCATATGCTTGACACAGCATCTCAGAGTGCTTGCACACTGTAACTGCTGTCTCGGTTTCAGAATTCAAATATTGTGAACTGGCACATTTTCTGAACTGTTGCTTTTGTGTTAGTGCTTAGTTAAAGATAGATCAAAGGTAATTTAGGTAAAACTTTGCAAATTTTAAACAAATAATTAGTTATCTATCACCCACATTGTGTGCTCAGAGGATAGTCTTGCCTCTGACAGGATGGTCTTAAGGTACACACACACTCATCTCTAAGCTGTCTAGCCTGGATTTGAATCCCGACCCAGCTATAAACTGTCATCCCAGTGTTTCACAGGCAGGGAGATTTACCACTGTATGTGCCGTCCCTCGGATGCGTGTTAAATGGGATGTTCCGTCTGCCAGCATTATTTGGTGCCCGTTAAAGATCCCATGGTGCGAGCTGTCGCCGGCACCCTGAACAAATTCCAAATTCCTGCCCTAACCAGCAGAGGGCATTGCATCAGTGGCACAGCCGCACCCTCAGCTGACGATGCGACTCTGCAGCCTTGTGCTGCATACAAATGAAGAACAACCAACACTCTGGCACGATCGTTCTGTTTCACTAGTATTTGATGAAACGACCTGTTTCTTCCAGCTGCTCAGAATCTGGGCTCTGTAACCCGCGGTGTGGTCAGTGGTCACTGCGTGTTTGGGCATAGACATCTGAGTGTGCCATGTGAGTGATTACGACCTCCGAGCATGCGACTATATGTTCTCCGATTTGACCTCCTTTGTACATGGCAAAGCATTACCTTATTTAAATAAATATTTGTTCAGTTCAAGCATGGCAGTGATCATCCAAAGTTGGTGAGATAGGCAAGACGACATGGAGAAAACATGCTGTGCTCTTTCGTTATGAATAATGCCTTATCCATTGTATTTGTCACATTTCCAGTTGGTTCAAGTTCAACGTCAAATGACTGCATCTGTGAAAGCCAACACAGCAAAAATCGTTTTTCTATTTCAGTGTTTAACTTATTATTTACGTTTAGTTTAATCCCACTTGCCATCAAACCACATGCAAAACAATGAATTGCTTGAAAACTGAACTGCATTTTGACAGGTTATGAATATTCAAGGGTATTGCCAAGGCTCATGGCCTGCTTGCCATGACCCCATCACTGAGTGCGCCAAGTTATTGATCTACAAGGTAATCTTGATTAGTTGATCACAGTTGAATGATCACAATGAGGGACAGAGTGTGTGTTCTTTTTACAGCAACCTTGTCTCTGGAATGTGTTCAATGGTGGAGATGACCTGGACATGATCCATTTATATATCACTGCTGGCTCAATGGGTTGTAAAATGGTAGCTGCTTTGATTTTCTTTACAAATGACTGTTAAGCAGTGTATTTTGTTCATTGTGATATTTATACCTGTATACTCATGATTCGATCTGGAACAAATTGGCTATTGCAATAATAATTGTGTGTGTGTGTGTGTGTGTGTGTGTGTGTGTGTGTGTGTGTGTGTGTGTGTGTGTGTGTGTGTGTGTGTGTGTGTGTGTGTGTGTCCTCAATAACTCCAAAACTATAAAAACCTAGCATCCTGAAACTTTGCATGCATGCTAAGAAAACTCCAAGGAAGTGCATGAGTGAAAATTGGGTGTTTGTGTTAATTAAAACACTCCTTTTGATGATAATTAATGGCCTTATTTAATTATATCATTTATCAGGCACCCTCCTCAGCCATCTCACTCTCTGGGGTCTTCAGGCTTATCCTGAGTTACCGTGCAGGGGTCTGAAGCCACCATGTTTTTTGGCCTGCTCAACCATGCCTTGACTTGGAACAGGCTGCAACGATTTCTTCATGATAATTTAAGTTAATGTTATTTTATTTCCACTTTCCTCACTCATATTATTGAATGCCTGTACGTTACAGCTTCAAATCGCCGTATAAATCGCTTTTGTAAGGGCTATAGTTTTAAAATTAGGAGCTTGGAGCGATTTCATGTATTATGATTATGTGATGCAATTTTCCATGATCTACTCTCATGGACTAATTAAAGTACATCATCGAAATATGATTTTGGCTTTGAGGATCTGGAGTGAAATCTGATACTACAAATAAATAACGAGTGTTATAACGAAGCCTATATACCTATCTACTTTAAGCAAGCAGGGCTATGGTTCCTCCTTTTCTCTCTCTCTCTATCTATCCATCTACATATATATATATATATATATATATATATATATATATATATATATATATATATATATATATATATATATATATATATATTACACACACAAGAAAATGTGAAATTTCCAAATCATTAAACTTATCTCTTTCTACTCTTTGGAGAATTATGTTGAGTGAACCTTTTGTTTTTGGTAAGTCTGTTGCTGTTTCAAACCCTTTCCAGTTCCTCCAAAGCTCTAAAGACATTCAGAAATGCTACTTACATGAGAATCCTGATCCTACACACCCCCTCAGCTGCCAGAACAGTTTCATCACTTGTTGGCGAATCATCAGCGACAGTGCAGCCAGAAACGTGTACCAACGAGGCTTCTAAGCATGTACCACTTGTAAATATATTATGCAGTACCTTACAGACAGAATCCGTAGCTGCACGCCCCGCGGGCGGGGATCCGCCACTGCACGCCCCACGGGCGGGGGGGGGGGGGTCCGCCGCTGCGCGTCCCATGGGCGGGGGTCCGTCGCTGCGCACCCCGCGGGCGGGGATCTGCCGCTGCACACCCCGGATTTTTTGCTCTAAATCACTATTCTAAAGCAGAAATGCGTATTTTTCTCGAAATAGTGAGTCTTGTTTGCTTCTTCTAAAGAAAACAATACATTTTGCAGAAGAAACCTCATTCATGGCAAATGGGTCTTATTTGCCTGAATCAAGCATTTTAACAACACATTTGCTGTTTCTGACTCCGTTTGTTCTGATCTAAATCATTATTCTGAAGCAGAAACGTGTTTTTCTTGAAATAGTATTGTTGTGGTTGACCAAATTCGCAAACCACCATTCAGGTCCCTTAGGTGAGATATCTCGGTAAGTATATGTGTAGTTAGGCCCAAACCCGTTGTCTAGTGGGAATACATGTCATTCATGCGTGCTGCGACTCTTCAGGATAGCCGTTTTTCTTTTACTATCTTTATTTTGGACCAACCGCCATTATTACCACCACCAACCACGTCTCAACAGTCATCACAACATCAACCACCCACCACAACGCCGCTTCACCACAACAGCCACGACCTTTACCGTCACACCTCGCAACCGTCGCATCGCCACCGTTCTTGCGCCGCTTGTGGGTACCGGTATTGGACTCGTGCAGGGCGCGCGCCGAACAGCGTGTACAAAACCACGGACTTTCCGCAGAAAAACGGATCAAAAACGACTCACGCCCACTTTTGCTCCGTCCAATCGGTGAGCGAGGGGCGATTTGGCCCCGCCTCCAGGGCGTTGGAGGGCGGTCGCTATTTGCAAATTCATGGATCAAAAAGCATTCACGCCCACTTTTTCTCGGGCCAATGGGGAGCGAGGTGAAAGGTCGAAGGCAGGGGGTCAAAGGCGAAGCCACGGGGCTTATATAAGCGACCGCGTTCGTCAGTCGAGTAGAGTGCAGTTGGGAGTTCGCGGAGTCGGAGTGAAGAGGACGGAGCTGTGGAGAGGCGGCGGCGGCGAAGGCAGACGAGGGGGTGCTCGCGTCGGTGCCGGGAGCTGCACACCAGAGAGGCCAGCAACGCGACCGAGGTGGAGGAGGAGACGCTCGCCGCGGGACCCGAGACAGGGTTAAATCCTCCTTTCCCCGAGCATCAGCAATCCCCTCCTGTTTCCCCCCGCGCTAAGATAGTGCGACAAAAGGGGGCCCCCTTCCCACCCCCTACCAGACACTGTCCGCGAGGCCCGCGGAGTTGAGGCACCACCGCCGCTCCGCGTCTCATCATCAGACGGGTAGGCCCGACACGGTCTCGGCCCCAGGCCCGCCTACCCCCTCATCCTGGAGGGTGGTTCTCTTTTCTTTTGCTTTGGGAATGTGTGTTGTCGGCGCCGTCTGTGAAGTAAAATTGTATAAGTGTTGCCGTGTGCTCGCGTAGTCGGTATTAGATCTGCATTGTCGCATTTGCTTTTTGTCTTCTTCTTTTCTATGTGCTTTTGGTGGAATTGTATATGTGTGCTTTCCGTTCATCGCGAATAAATGTGCTTTATGTTGAACTGTTTTCCCGCTTCGCTTCGTCATTTCTTTCATTGAATCCTCATCTTGCTTCACGTAAAGGGTTGGTAGTTGGCTGAATACGCCCGATAATTAATCGAACCGTCGAGGCCGACGATAACACCGCTCGGTTATCCCGATAGTACGGAACGGGTCGCTTAAGTGGCCCGTGTCCGAAGTCGACCTGCGGCGAGGTGCGATCGCCGGTCTACCCTCCGTGTGGGTACTTAGGTAGGTCGAATTTGGCGAGCAACCCTATCCCACGCGGGGGCCGATTGGCTCGATCGTGGTGAGACCGAAAGGTCCACCCGTGACTGGTTCCCGGCGTTAGTCCGAGAGGGTCACGACTGGATTGTCCGTCCGGTGGGCGACGTGCCGCGATTCGAGTTACGTGGCCGTCCGCACGCCGGCGGGCGCGAATCCGCGACAGTATTTTAGCTTCATTGAAACAAAATATAGTTTACATAAGAAACCTAATTCATGCAAAAAGGGTCTCTTGTTTGCTTAAATGAAGCGTTTTACCAACATATTTGCTGGTTCTGACTCCGTTTTATGTCCGAAATCTTTATTCTAATGCAGAAAAGCATGTTTTTTTAATGCCTCCGCACCAAGGGTGCCCGAGGCATTATGTTTCCGGGTTGTCCGTCCGTCCGGATTTTCATTAATGTGATAACTCAAGAAGCAAATTGTAGAATTTCATCAAACTGGGTAAAAAGGTAAAGTAAGACAGGGCAATTAAGTGATTAGATTTTGGGCCAGATGTGATCAAGGTCAAGGGTCAAAGTTCAAGGTCAAACTGAAATTTTACTGTTTATGCCCTGACTCAAATATTGGACAGAATTTCATCAAACTTGGTACAAAGGTAAAGTTAGATAGGGCAATTAACTGATTCGATTTTGGGCCAGATATGATAACGGTCAAGGGTCAAATATGTCAATACTCAAGTGTTTGTGCGGGAGAGCGGAGGCATACTCATCGACTGCGCGCAGTCGAATTACTCTAGTTTTGGTTTAAACCACTACTCTAAAGTAGAAACGAATGTTTTTCTTGAAATGGTGTGTATTTTAGGTTAACAAAAAAAACAATACATTTTGCACAAGAAATCTTATTCATGCAAAAACAATCTTATTTGCCTCAAACAAGCATTTTTAACAGCACATTAGCTTATTGTGACACCCTTTTTTGTTCTAAATCACTACTCCAAAGCAGAAATGTGTATTTTTCTTGAAATAGTGTGTGTTTTAGCTTGGACCAAACAAAACAGCACATTTTACACAAGAAACCTAATTTAAGGAAAAAATTGTCTTGTTTGCCGAAAACAAGTGTTTTTAAGAACACTTTAGCTGGTTCTGACCCTGCTTTTTGTTATGTCACTACTCCAAAGCAGAAACATGAGTTTTTCTTAAAATGGTGTGTATTTTAGCTTCTGCTAAGCAAAAACAATACATTTTACACAAGAAACCTTAATCGTATAAAAACGGTTTTATTTGCTTAAAGCATGCATTTTTAACAACACATTAACTTGTTCTGACGCCTGTTTTTGTTATATACCACTATTCTCAAGTAGAAATGTGTATTTTAGCTTGTGCGTAGCAAAACAATACATTTTACACAAGAAACCTAATTCATGCAAAAAGGGTCTTGTTTCCCTAAAACGAGCGTTTTTAACACATTAACTTTATCTGACACCGTTTTTTGTTCGAAATCACGATTCTGTAAAGACGTATGTTTTTGGTCAAATTGTGTGTATTTTAGCTTGTTCTATGCAAAACTATACATTTTACACAAGAAACCTAATTCATGCAAAAAGGGTCTTGTTTCCCTAAAACGAGCGTTTTTAACACATTAACTTTATCTGACACCGTTTTTTGTTCAAAATCACGATTCTGTAGAGACATATGTTTTTGGTCAAATTGTGTGTATTTTAGCTTGTTCTATGCAAAACTATACATTTTACACAAGAAACTTTATTCATGCAAAAACAGTCTAATTTGGAATGACAAGCATTTTTAACAACACATTTCGATTGTTCCGACCCTGCTTTTTGTTGTCCCGACTTCAAAGCAGAAACGCATATTTTTCCTGAAATAATGTGTATTTTAGCTTGTTATAAGCAAACCAACACATTTTACACAAAAAACCTAATTCATGCAAAAAGGGTCTTACTTGCCTAAAACGAGCATTTTTACGAATGCATGAGCTGGCTGTGACACCAATTTTCATACATCACGACCCCAAAGCAGAAACGTGTTTTTTTATTTATTGAAATGGTGTGTTTTTATCTTGTGCCTCGCAAAACAACAAATTTTACCCGAAAAACCTAGTTCATACAAAAACGATCTCATTTTCCAAAAAGAAGCGTTTTTATCAACACATTAACTTGTTCTAACACCGGTTTTTTGTTCTAAATCACGATTCTAAAGTAGAAACGTGTGTTTTTCTTGGAATGGTGTGTATTGTCGCTTGTTCTAAGCAAAACATTACATTTTTGCACAAGAAACCTAATTCATGCAGAAACGGTCTAATTTGCCCAAGACAAGCATTTTAGCAACACATTAGCTGGTTCTGATGCTGTTTTTTGTTCGACATCACGATTCTCAAGAAGAAACGCATGTTTTTCTTGAAAATGTGTGTATTTTAGCTTGTTTTAAGCAAAACAATACCTTTTACACTAGAAACCTAATTCATGCAAAAACGGTCTTATTTGCCCAAAGCAAGCATTTTTAACAACACATGAGTTTACTCTGACTGATTTTTGGTCTAAATCACTATTCTAAAGCAGAAATGTTTTTTTTTTCTTGAAATGGTGAATCTTTTAGCTTGTTCTAAACAAAACAACACATTTTACAGAAGAAACCTAATTCATGTCAAAAGGGTCTTATTTGCCTAAAGCAAGCGTTTCAACAACACTTTAGCTGGTTCTGACTCCGTTTTTTGTTTTTAAATCACAAGAAACCTTATTCATGCAAAAACGGTCTAATTTGCCAGTACAAGCATTTTTACCAACATATTGACCCTGTTTTTTGTTCTAAATCCCTATTCTAATGCAGATATGCATGTTTTTCATCAAATAGTGTGTATTTAGCTTGTGCGAAGCAAAACAACATATTTTACATATGAACCTCATTCATGCAAAAAACTGTCTAATTTGCAACTGCAAGCGTTATTCAACAACATTCAGTCGTTCTGACATCGATTTTTATTCTAAATCACGATTCCAAACATAGGAACATGTGCTTCTCATCAAATGGTGTGTTGTTTTGCTGAGTAGAAGCTAAAATACACCTTTTACACAATAAACCTTTGACCCGTTTTTTGTTCTAAATCCCTATTCTCATGCAGAAACGCATGTTTTTTCCGAGGTTAACCCAAGGAGACCGCCATCTGGTGGACAACACCTCAGCACCACCCTGACTCAGGTGAATGAAGTTATGTTTTCACCCCTATCTGTCTGTGAGCAGGATATCTCACAAAGTTATCGACAGATTCGAACGAAACTTGGTGCACAGGGTGCGTGTGTGACAATGAAGAATTGATTAAATTTTGGTGAAGATCCAGACCCTGATCATGAACGATCAAAATATCACTTTTTAAAAATGAATTGAAAGGTCTTTAGATTTCTGCTTACATGGAATCCAGTGCACAAGAAGCAACATTTTGTTATTAATAAGTTTGGTTGGAAAGAAATACACTTTGCATAATGTTGTGAAAGCATTTCCGAGTGTGTCCTGCAGTGACAATCTCAAATTTGTTTGCAAACCGAATGTCATTGTGCATGAAAAAGCAGCTGCTGTTCTGCTACTCGCTTTTATATCTTATAAATAGGATACCAACCTACAGACATCCTTTTACACAGTAACCAGGGAAAGCAAGTCATGTTATTATTCTTCCTCATCACCAAATTAACTTTAACTCCAATTTGTTGACAATTAATTTTGGTCAAATCAAGTGCACCAGTGATATCAACAATGTGCTGCTTTGGAGGTAATAATGCAGGGAGGATGAGAAGGGAATGCTGTTGAGTCCCAAACTCATGGTGACCCGGTAGCCGTCTTACCCCTACACTGGGATGGTAAGATGCTGATGTGATAGATTAAGTGTCACCTGATATTCCTTGTTCTCTGGCTTTGATGGAAAGATGATCCCTGTGCTAACCTTGACCGGAACGCCTCCACGGCTCTGACCAAGTCCAGAATGAATCACCCCCGGCTTGGATAGAGGTCTCGACACAAAGGCAGTGAACGGCTGTGACATTAATTTCCCTGCAGTGTCAGGCCAGCAATAAAAAGGCGATCAAAAGTGAAATATGTAGTTAACTGGTGAATTATTTGACAAAGTCAAAAGCCTGCACTTTCACGGCATCTCGTGCAAATCGTACATTATTTATATTGTCCTGAGTCGTAAATGGCCTGCGGTGTTCTCGTGGAGTCGTAGAAGGTAAGATCCGAGAGAGAACATTTCTCAGGGTGCAAAATGTAATACACATTGCAATTGAGCTAAAATTAATAATAATATTTTTTAAAATCAGCCTTTTTGGGAGAATGGTAGATTCAACACCTTCTCTTGCTCTTCATTCCCTCTGCTACCGAAGGTGAACAGAGGTTGTGTTTTCATGCCTGTTTGTCTGTCTGTTTGTTTGTGAGCAGGATAACTCAAAAAATAAAGGATGGATTCGGCCGAAAATTGGTGCACAAGGTGAGTATGTAACGAGGAAAAATTCATTCGATTTTGCTGAAGATCCAGATCTGGATACAAAAACGTTTTAAGTAATTCTTCGCCATTGAGAGGTAGGGCCAAAAACTGCATATAGTATAGCATGGTATTTCAAAATTGTGTCGAGGGATTTGGAGAAACTTGGTGGATGAGTTGGGAAGGTGACAAGATCAAGCCGATTAGATTTTGGTTCATGTCCGGATGCAGATCCGGCCAATCGGTGGGATGCAAAACGTAAAATGTTCAGCCTGGCAGAGGTATGCATTATAACGAGTGCGATGTGTATAGTTATGAGTGCATTATAACGATGTGTATAGTTGTCTTTGTCTTCATTCTCATTCCTGAAAGAGGCAGAACATTGTAATAACTAGAGTTCATAGAACACAATACCCCATGCAGTGTTTAAGTTTATACTTCAATTTTAATTAAAAAAAAAAATAGGCCGAATGATTTTAAAGATCGTTGAAAAAAAAAATCCCAAAGTTTAGCACGACTGAAGCAGTTTTATACACCACCTTTATACACGGTATACAAGAAGACAACACTGAGTCACAGTTTAGAAGATTAAGGCTTTATTGATCACCATAGAACACAGCATCAATCGGCATTGTGCATAATAACCATATCGCAGCCTTTTCTTCAACTTGATACTGTACCCTCTAATATGCCACGTCCACCCACCATCCCTATCAGTGACAGTTGAGGCATTGAAATCTCTTTTGGGGCCGTATGCCAGACATTTATCTGCATCAAATGTTCTTAATATAGGGATGATAATTATTAAGAATCTACCTGAACACAAATGGTGGAGAAGGCCTTAAAATTATTGCAGAACGTGCCTTGCCTCACCCACCCTCCATATAATAGTGCTCGAGTGTTATTACCACACCTGCGTGAAGTGAAAAGCGGCGGTTAAGCAATTGGTTCACTTTGTCTGTCCGTCTTTCTGTCTCCAGATGTCAGTTTGTGATTGAAGAACAACCTGATTTAAATTGAATGTTATTTTTTGAAGAACACAATTTGGAATATGAATCAGAATACAAACCTGTGAGTCAGCAGTACTTTGGCTCTGAATTTGGGAAATTGTAGGGTGTCTCATCCCGAGCGTGCATATGCAGAGGAGTAAGGTACTTTTTTTATTCTGTCTGCCTGTCTGGCAATCAAACAAATTGAAAATCATTTCAAACAGGAAACTTACTGTTTTTAGGGATGTCACGAAGGCTACAAACAACAGGTACGAATAACTAATTCAAAGTGTTAAATAAGGTGATGTAAAAGATGCTGCATCAACCACGGATAAACTTCTGAAAAATTTTTTTTTTCCAGATCCTTTAAAACTTCGTTTTATTTCAATTTAATTATATATTTGAACACTGCAGAACACACACATCACCTTTTTGAGACTTTCAAAAACCTTCAGTTTTGCAGTACCTGGACAAAATATTCTGCCATTTTACGTCACCACAATCAATCAAATTTTCTGCTCGCACACCCCGCCCATGTCCTTGTTTCTCATGATTGCATGGGGTAAGGTGTTCTATGAACACTGTTTTTGTTTACCCTTGTACATGCCCACTCCTCTTGACCCTGACTCAGTTTTGACAATGTGGTGCGATATTAAACTGAAATGGGAAAATGTATCCCCCAGTTGATGGTGACCAGTACGTTGAGAAATATTTTCTGCTCGAGACTTTCACTCAACTCAAATCTACAGAGAAAATTATATTTTTGAAAATGAAATCTAAATGATAGCGATTGTGAGACACACTATATGCATTCTGAAGGGCTGAAGATGTGTCGGTGTAATTGAGTGTTGGTTCCGAATGCATAGCATGTCCTGCAGAGATAACACATTTGTCACGAGCTTGGCGAACTATTTAATGTGTACCATGAGTCATTTTTGGATTTTTAATTTTACTGTTTCAACAACATTGTCTTAATATGAATGTGCGAATCTTGTTCTCTCTCTTGCAGGATTATTTCCACATTTGTTGCTGCATTTTCAGATGTACACACCCTGTGGTAAGTATATGCCTGGTGTTGGTTTAATGGTTAGGGTGGTGTGCTTGTGATCCGAGGATCCTGAGTTCAAATCCCCTTTGGCTGTTGAATTAATATCAGGTGGGGTTGATTGCCTGTCATCCTTCCGAGGTCGGCAAAATGAGTGCCAGCATGCTGGTATCCTGTGTCGGAGTGACGACCTGTCCAGGATTGTATCCAATAGCCAAGGAGACTGCTTAGGCAGCACCAACGCTCTGCACAGAGAATGGTCCTAATGGATGGATGGTAAGTACACAAGAGAGCAACACACATCCATAATGACACGTACGTACACACACACACACACACCATAAAATTTAAAACAAAACTTTTTTTTGTAGATTCTTCCAACACATCATTGCCACATGACAATTTTTTAACAGTTTAATTTGTACTTTTTATCATCGCCTGGCTGTGCTCACGCATAATGTGCGACAGACAGTGATGATGCAAAGTTGAGCTGTACATTGCCTGAATTATTCATCAGGACATTTTTCACTGCCAGGCGCAGCATGAGTTCAGAGAGTAATGGAAAATATATTTTATTTCCTTCAAAGGTATACCAGCTATTTAAACTGCGATCATTCACGATTGCACAAGAAGGTGCATTGGTCATGTTGGTATGTGATGTTGAATAACAATGTCCAGGAACACATCCGAGAGGAGAGAGGTGGGGTGGTAGAGGTTGAGGGGGGGGGTGGTAGAGGTGGTATAAAACCATATTTCCTTTCGTGGGTGTTATCGGCTTGACATCGATGTGAAAAAAAGCTCGCTCGAATCATGATTATTTTTTGCACCTCAAACTTTCAGCAGAGCGGACATTCGAGAGGCAAAGTGTCTAAAACGTTTTTCAATATCTGGAGCAGAGTGTCTCAAATGAAATATAAGATTTTTAGTGACATCAGAAATTTGTGCACACACACAATTCCTCGGCCATATTAGAGTACAAGTGAGGGACAAAGGAACGTCCATTCACGATCGGTGAAGTAGAAAACCAGAACATGGCACTCGGTAGAGCACATTCCTCCGCCAGGCACTCGGAAGAGCACATTCCTCTGCCAGGCACTCGGTAGAGCACATGCCTCCGCCAGGCACTTGGTAGAGCACATTCCTCCGCCAGGCACTCGGAAGAGCACATGCCTCCGCCAGGCACTCGGTAGAGCACATGCCTCCGCCAGCCACTCGGTAGAGCACATGCTTCCGCCAGGCACTTGGTAGAGCACATGCCTCCGCCAGGCACTCGGTAGAGCACATGCCTCTGCCAGGCACTCGGTAGAGCACATGCCTCTGCCAGGCACTCGGTAGAGCACATGCCTCCGCCAAGCACTCGGTAGGGCACATGCCTCCGCCAGGCACTTGGTAGAGCACATGCCTCCGCCAGGCACTCGGTAGAGCACATGCCTCTGCCAGGCACTCTGTAGAGCACATGCCTCCGCCAGGCACTCACGAGAGCACTTACCTCCGCCAGGCTGAAGAGTTTATCTTACCTCCGCCAGGCTGAAGAGTTTATCTTACCTCCGCCAGGCTTATCCCTGCAAAAAATGTTCTGTACAAATTCTACAGAACTCAATATAATTTGTATGGAACTTCATGTAATTCTTTAGAACTCTTAGGAGAGGTCAGTTGTTCCATATAATTAATTAGACATTCTATAGAAGATCCATTTAAATATTGATAGAAGTCTGCAGAGAATGGGTGTTCTGTAGAACTTGTTAGCCGTTCTGTGGAACGTTGCTTTAGAACTGTTTGGAGATATTCCGCTCTGTATAATTAATTTGGGGTTATATAGAACACAAATTTAAATTTATATGGAAAAAATTAAAAACATTAGCTCGCTGTGTTTATTAACATAAAGAAAACAATTTTCTGTAACTTAGGTTATTTTATTCTTTCTCTTTGGGCTCGTTTTCCCTACGCTTAAAAAAACAAGAAAAAGAGCAGTCAGAGATTGCAGACCCTCGCCAGGACTTGTTTTATGTGGTGTTTGTGTGGTATTGTGTGGTGTTTGTGTGCTAGTGTCACGTAATTAATAAGAGACATAACTAGAACTGCCACTTTATAACTGCTGGCAATGATGACCGGGTACCAAGACGTCCCACTTTGATGTCCCACTAACAACCCCTCTTTGATCGGACACCTGACCATGACCCATGACATTTATTATACCTCCGCCAGGCGGAGTACATATTCAATTGAATTCAGAATGGGATTAAAATAAATTCAATTCAGATGAAATGGAAGACTAAACAGTTATATTTACTGCATTGGAGTAATCAGAAGGAATCCAAACAAGCAAAAAGCAAAGATGGAGTCATCAGTACAAACCTGGATAGGATGATTTGGGTTTCAGCTGCTACTCCTCCACCTTCAAACATACCCAGGCACAGCTAGACCGTGGGCCATAGGGTGGATATCTATTTGTTTTTTTGATTTCATGACCTGAACCTAGGGATTGGGCAAGAAGGGTGTGGGATGAAGCCTTATGACCCCCAAAACATCCTATTTTTTTTCACAAGCGATATCGTAGTACGTTACCGACAACCGCTGCCCCAAAACACCAGTATACACCAGGTGTATGTTACATTTGAAAAACCCATTTACACAGTAAAAAACAACACAAACTATATGATGTCATGTTCACATTGGTCTTGGCAGCAATATTTATTCATTCAGACCCCCAAAAAGTAGTAAAAATGTTGTTTTAAAGACTCAAGATAGCCACAATTTGTCTCTTTGGCTTGGTCATCTTGAACCTTGTCCAAAACATCATACAAATAGTGCAGTTATTTCATCCTCTTCAGCATCAGAGTCTTCCTCAGCTTCAGATCTGGAGTCTTTATAATCATTCTTATCATCAAAGTCAACATGGCCAGTTATGTTTGAGCAGTCATTCCTGCCGCACTTGCACAAATCTGTGCACGGAATGTTATTCTGTAGGCAAGTGCATGTAGTTTCGTCGCTGCATCGTGTCTTCTTGCAGCTTCCAGTGCAGTTAGCAAGCTCCATCACGCTGTCTGGTGCAGGTGGAAGTGTCATCCAGTCTATGGCAAGTTCCTCTTCCATCATCCATCCATAGCCATCAGGGTTGGGAATGTCAGGGATGGGCTGCAGGCTCCTCTTGTAAAATCCTGAAATAGTGAAGTGATCAACAACATTAAGAATGGAGATATACCTCTGATGTTGTTTAGGAAATATGTATATCATTAACACTGATAACAGTACAATCATATTATTGGGAAATTCTGTGTGGAGAAACATGCTAAATCCAAAACATCCTGCTCTGAGTGTTCAGCAAAAAAATCTCTTGATCATCTACATGTCATGTTATCTTAACCACTCAACTGTATAGATTGTTACTTCAAGTACTCTTTCAAATAGACCTGTTAATTTTGAACATTTACAAAGCATTGTTGTGACATTCAATATTTGAGTCCCCCAGACTGTATAGAATTGATTGATGAATTTTGTGTGGACAGTGGCGTGAAAACGGGAAAGCAGGAGGGGCCGAAAACACATCAATGGATAGGTTATGAGCTGTAATTGTGCACCTTGACACTGGTTTTTTGACAGACATGAAGATGCGAGGAAAAAACGGTATTTTTAATCGCGCAAATATATTATATTGCGAGACGCCAACCATGATGACGCTGCTAAACATCTACTCGCCCAGCGGCAGCACCTACCGCTGTGTATCTATTCATGGTGCCACCTGGTGGTCCTAGGGGACTCGTATGTTCAAAAGAACATACCCTTATATTTTGTTTTCAATTCAATAAACTTTCCAAATAATCATCTTCATTGACACATGCTGCACCATGTACTAGTACTCCTGTCCAAACATAAATTACAGGTGATGTTCAATATTCAAAGAAGCAACCAATTAATTTACCAACTTGGTAATTGGCTCTCTTGATGTGCTGTCTCAGGGCATCTTGGTTGGGAGGCATTGTGATCTCAGACTTTCGAGCAAGACGAAACGTGTTGTACCTGGCCTCATTCACAGTAGTGATATTGTGCTGTCCATATAACTTGCAGACAAATGTCTCCAGTGCTTCCATCATGTCTGGATGTATGTCAAACCGTTCTCCAAGGTCTTTCAAGGCACTGCACAGCTCTGGATTCTTTAGTATGAGGTTTAAGGCCTTCTTTTTGCCTTTGCCATAGAAGGCACTTACACTATCGCAGCCAGTAAAACAGTGTAGGCCTATCAAAGCTTGGCTAACATTATCCGCAATGCTATCGTAGATTGCCTTCAAGTCAATTATGCTCAGGTTGACTCCCTTTCCTGTGTGGAAATATAGATGTGCAGAAATACGTACTGATTCACACCTCATGATGTTTGAGATAAACATGACAGATCACCTCAATATTGCCTGGCAGACTAGGCAAAATTGTACTCAGAAAACAATCTAATTTTTCAACCCTTGAATTTGGTATGTTGAAATGCACTCTCTTGTGGTGCTTCTAGACTGTGTAGAGAAGATCTACAGCATCTTTCAGATAATTACACAAGAGGTATGTGTACTATATTTGATGCTTGAACTCTTCACTTATTAAAATAAATATACAGTGGATGTCTATGTACTGATAATGGAGGACTCGAGATCCATCAAGAAAATGTCAGTACAGTTAAAAGATGTCTCGACCTCGAGTCATGGTTAGCAGGACTAGATTCCTTCCCCCCTTCCTCAGACTTCCTTTTAAAAATGTATTTGTTTCATACCTCCTTGCATAAATATTGGACAGTTCCTTCAAGTTCAAAATCGTTCAAGACTACACACAAAATAATTTTACGCTAAACATACCTCACAAAAAAAAAAATCAAACTAAGTTTTGAAGCATTGTCATGATTTAATATTCAAGTTATTCAACCTACCAGTATTGGCTGTATTTTCTTCTCTTTTTTTCATGCTGCTTTGCACCCTGCTCACTCGTTTGTCGGTAAATCGTGAATAACACACTTGATGAAACGCTGCATCTTGCGGTATAGCTATAGCTAGTATTGTTACCGTACTGTTGCCAAGTTCGTCGAATTCGTCAGCGTGGTTCTTCACGAAATTTCTCGCAATTTCAGCTTGATCACCTTCTAAATTCTGCCACAAAAGAACAAATTGCAAATATCGCGGCCATGTTCTGTCAGTAATAGGTATTAAATTTGATCTTTTGGCTGGATAAATGAACATATAACAGCATTTCTCGCTCCAACACTCGTCGTCGTCGCTGCTCCTGGAGGCCGCCATATTGTTTACTCGCAACCAGACAACGTTCGTAGCGCGATCATCATTGGTCAATACATCGAAATGCGTTCGAGGCTAAACAGAGATTTTGGAAATAAAATTCTAAATTTCAACATTATATTACAGGCGAACGTACAAGAATCTCACTTGTGAAAAGTCATGAACATAATTTCATATTTTTTTCCATATTATCATACCAATTTGACGCCCACCCGATTTTTAGGTCACGAAATGAAATGAAAAATCGGAACACCTGGCCGTTTAAGCAAAATGAGCCTTATTTAAAAAAAAAAAAAGGAAGAAAAAAAAGAACCCAGATTCAAAAAATTAAATAATTTGGCTGCCACACCATGTGTCCAATCAGGTTGAAATTTAAAACATATATTCCCCATCACTACTAGGTCATAATTGTGAAGTTGCATGTCAATTGATGAAGCGGTTCAAGAGAAATATATATTTTTAAGATTTTCGCTCAATCCAATATGGCTGCCAGACCATGTGACATCAATTATTCGTGAATACTCTGGCATCCCCAAGGCTTGGGGAACATTTGTGTGAAGTTTCCCCTCGATCTGTCCAGCTGTTCTGGAGAAGATTTTTAAAAATAGTTTTTAGGGTAAATCCAATATGGCTGCTAAAGCATGTGACCAATGACATCAAATGTGTGAACCTTTTGTTCCTCATGAATAGGCGGTCATAGTGTAAAGTTTCGCCTCGATCTATTGAGCCATTCCAGAGAAAAAGATTTTTGAAGGTTTTTTTTTTTTAAACATCAACATGGCTGCCGAATCACGTGACCAATGACGTCATCAATTTTTTTTCTGTGGACCATTTTATCCCTCGATAACCCTCAAAAATTTTCATCCTGATCAGATGTGTTCCACATATTAAATTATGAGGTCATAATGAAAGCACCGATGATGTCATAAAATAACCCTTATTCTCCATGGGGAGTACTTGCCATGTGTTAAATTTCAATGTTTCCCTTGGTGCGGTTTTAGAGATACAGAGGTCCAAAGTTTTCCATTTTTCTAATATGGCTGCCACACCAGTGTCCTATGACGTCGTAGTTATCGGTAAATCATTCTACTTGAGTAGTCGCACCGATGGTGAAAATTTTGTCTCGATCCGACAAGCTGTTGTGGAGAAAAACACTATATGTATATAAAAACACTATATGTATATATATATATATATATATATATATATATATATATATATATATATATACATATATATATATATATACATATACATATATATATATATATACATATACATATATATATATATATACATATACATATATATATATATATACATATACATATATATATATATATATATATATATATATATATATATATATTGTTGCGGTCTTCGCGCCCGCCGGCGTGCGAACGGCCACGTAACTCGAATCGCGGCACGTCGCCCACCGGACGGACAATCCGGTCGTGACCCTCTCGGACTAACGCCGGGAACCAGTCACGGGTGGACCTTTCGGTCTCACCGCGATCGAGCCAATCAGCCCCCGCGTGGGATAGGGTTGCTCGCCAAATTCGAACTACCTAAGTACCCACGCGGAGGGTAGACCGGGCGATCGCACCTCGCCGCAGGTCGACTTCGGACACGGGCCACTTAAGCGACCCGTTCCGTACTATCAGAATAACCGAGCGGTGTTATCGTCGACCTCGACGGTTCGATTAATTATCGGGCGTATTCAGCCCACTACCAACCCTTTACGTGAAGCAAGATGGGGGTTCAATGGGGAAAAAGACGAAGCGAAGCGGGAAACAGTTCAACAATAAAGCACATTTATTCGCGGCACACGGGAAGCACACAAATACAATTCCACCAAAAGCACACAAAAAAGAAAACACAATTCCATTTACACAAAAAGCAAACATAAAAGTGAAAACACAATGCAGAGCTAATACCGACTACCGAGCACACGGCAACACTTATACAATTCTACTTCACAGACGGCGCCGACAACACATACCCAAAACCAAGGAAAAGAAATACCCTCAAGAATGAGGTAGGCCTGGGGCCGAGACCGGGTCGGGCCTACCCGTCTGGTGATGAGACGCGGAGCGGCGATGGCCCCGCAACCCGCGGGCCTCGTGGACAGTGCCTGGCAGGGGGTGGGAACGGGGCCCCCTTGGTCGCACTATCTCAGCGCGGGGGGGAACAGGAGGGGGTTGCTGATGCTCGGGGTATAGAGGATCTTTATTATATGCGACGAGCGTCTCCACCTCGGCCAGGTCGCGCTGTCGGCCTCCTTCGGGTGCAGCTTCCTGCACGACGCGAGCACCCCTCGTCTGGTGTCGCCGCCTTTCCACCGCTCCGTCCCCTCCGTTCCGACTCCCACGCACACGACGAGCAGCTCCACCGCCCGCGAAGTCTTGACCCTCTGCTTCCGACTCTCCTCTTCTTGACTCTCCGTTCTCGTTCTGCTGACTCTCCCTCGTTCTCTCTTGCGACTCCCTGGCCCCTCGTTCTCGTTCTGCTCACTCTTTCGCTCCGACTTTTACGACTCCTTTGACTGACGAACACCGTCCTTTTATCCCCCCCGTAACTTCGCCTTTGACCCCCTCCCTTTGACCTTTCACCTCGCTCCCCATTGGCCCGAGAAAAAGTGGGCGTGAAGGCTTTTTGATCCACAAATTTGCATATATCGATCGCCCTGGGGGCGGGGCCACCCGCCCCTCGCTCACCGATTGGACGGCAAAAAGTGGGCGTGTGTCGTTTTCGATCCGTTTTTGAAGCAGAAAATCCGTGATTTTGTACACGCTGTTCGACGCGCGTTCTGCATGAGTCCAACACCGGTACCCACAGCGGGGCAAGAACGGTGGCGATGCTACGGTGGCGAGGTGTGACGGGAAGGTCGTGGCGGTTGTGGTGAAGCGGTGGTTGTGGTTGGTGGTTGATGTTGTGGTTGTGATCATGGCGGTTGGTCCAAAATAAAGATAGTAAAAGAAAAACGGCTATCCTGAAGAGTCGCAGCACGTATAAATGACATGTATTCCCACTAGACAACAGGTTTGGGCCTAACTACACATGCACTTACCGAGATACCTCACCTAAGGGACCTGAATGGTGGTTTGCGAATCTGGTAACCACAACACTACCCCCTTCCCTTTTTACAGACTCGTCCCGAGTCGTCAAATTTTCGTGTGCCATCATGTGTAGTTTTCCCCTAGTACATTTTACCTACGGATCCCTGAGTGCGACATTCATGGTATTCGTGTCCCCAAAATAAATAACCTGAGGGCTGCGTAACTACCTAAACAAACTCACTCACACGGACGACTTAAATAAAATTGCCGGCGCTAGACAGACATGCCGGGGGGCGCACTCATATTTACAGTACATCTTAACCTTAACTTACAAATTTTACACTAAACCATGGCCCAGGATCATTGAACTCTGCAAAAAGAAAGCAGTTAGGGGGGAGCCAGGCTGCCCACATGCAGTCTCTGACTCAAACAATGCAGGTGACAGGGAACGTGGCTGGCTGCTCACACGCAGTCCAAGGCCTTCCCTTTTGAACTGAACTCGGTGAACCACAACGGTGCTTGGGCTGCACAAACGCAGTCTCCGTGCCAGCTCAAGTGGCACACGCAATGAGCACAACGAATGGATGCATGAATACAAACACGGTGCACGGGCCGCCACTGCAGGCCCGTGTTGTCGCTGCCAACAGGGCAGTTCTTGCAGCTTGCAAACTGTTGCCTTGCGGATCCTGGCGCACATGGAAATGAACAGGGGGGGCAAAGCAAAAATTGAACGGGGCTGGTGAACAGGGGCAGTGGGCATGGCATGGCAAAGGTGAGCAGGCAAACACAGCCCGCAGAAGAAGAACGTTGCAGGCAAACACAGCCGGCAGATGAACTGGCCGGCACAGGCCTCGAAGAAAAACAGCCAGCAGATGAACTGGCCGGTACAGGCCTTGCAGCACAACAACAACTGCCGATGAAGTTAGCCGGCCTCTGCCTTGCAGCAAAACACGGCCAGCCGATGAAGTTGGCCAGCCTTTGCCGTTCAGTGGAGGTTGGTGGAGGGAGTGCGGTGGTGCTGGCCACTTGGAAGGCGGGCTCGGACCTACCTACCTGTCTCCCTCCCACCTATCGCCTTTGCCTGTCACTGTACATACCCACTCCCTTAATTTGTCAAACCCCAATTTAGCCCCAACTTATTTTTTTTCTGTTGTTTTTATTTTTACTTCCCCACTATAAATCGTCCCCTAACCCCCTTTATCGTCCTTGTTCGGCTAACCTATCCTGTCACCTAGCCTACTCCCAACCCCTACGTTCCCTTCCCGGAGGGGAACAAGGGAGAGCTAACGTCCTGTGTCGAGGCCCAACGAAGCCTCAGAATGGCCTCCCCAGAGTTCGGCGATCTTAACACCAAGTGGGTCCAGCGGCCCACAACGACAGCGAGGGGATGGATGGTGCGGAGGGGTACATCTCCTAATCTATCCTAACCATTTAACTGTTAAACTACCCCGGGGCTTTCAACAAGCGCCTCTCGCTTAAACTATTGGTTCTAACAACCCAGATTCCCGTCGCCTGTGTTGGTGTCCTTACAATTTCGGGCCTCGCCCCCAATTTTCTCTCCGTGCCCTCACACGGTCTCCTGGCTGGGACACGTGGCTCTCTCTGGCAGGCACGACCCTCTGCCGAATCTCCCGCTATGGCACCCCCGGGCACTACACTGCCTCCGAGCCTACCAGCTCCCTAACACCGGGGAGTGCCCCCCATGGCACCTCCCCTGAAACGCACACGTGGCAGGCCGGCCTCCCGGGCCCCTTTCCGAGGGTCACCCGTGCCCACAACACTGCCCACGCGGCTAATGGCGCCCCGGGCCCCCGCACCAAGCAGGCGCACCCGTGCCCACTACTCTATCCCGGCCCCCCATGGGCCCATGGCCTACCGCGGCCGACTAGCCTGGTGCCCGGGGTACCCACTCAGCGATACTCACCTTTCGCAGCCACGCTCCCAAGCCCGTCAACAGGGCTCCTGCACCCCTCCAAATGGGTCTCGAGCCTACTTTCCCACCAACAGCAAAACGACCTCCATTTTTCAATTTGACTAACCCAGCTAACTCACTTTACTCTGACCCCGGGGTCCCTTGGGCGGGAGTCACTCCTCCCCCCAATCACTCATCGCACCATGCATTCCCCATTCACTCCACTCACACAGACCCGCTGGCCTCACTCACTCATGTACTCACCTCACAACTCACCAACTCTTCAACACACACACCGCTGAACTCTGCCATCCTTCTAACTACCTCCCCTAACTAACTCGTGCTCCCACGTCGTCCCTTAAACTAGTAGCACGTTCCTTTTAACCTACGTAGCTAAGCTACGTCCCCACTACACATTCATAAGTCTGTCCATGTCCTCAAATCAATCATTTTATTTCCCAACCTAAATCTGGCTACAATCCCTCTAACTCATCCATTCCACGGACTCCATGAGGACTTACCCCTGCCCCATGAAGTCGGTCTAGCTAAGCTAACCCTTCCCCCTAACTAGTTTTCATCCTGTGCCCAGGTAAGGGGGTCTTTCACCCCTTGCCCAGGAATCCTGTACACCCGAAAGTGAGGCTTGCTTTTTTTTTTCTTTCCATGCGCAGCACCTGCGCGGCAACTCAGAGCTCGCGCACTTTGCACCTGCCCGTGACGTCATGCAGCTGCACGTGTTCCTCGTCCCTCCTTGGACGGGACCATCCGGCAGAGATACCCCTCCTGCCGAATTCCAACCCCACGTGCAGCCATGACGTCACCGTGCGCATAAAAAAAAAAACACAAGCCACACGTCTCGAGGGGTTCCCCACGCGAACACATGTGCTTTGCCCGTTGGAGCTTTACACACACGATCGCGTGGAGAACCCGTCCGGTCCAAATCCATTTACCTGCCTAACTTTGTCCGTCCGCGGGATCGGCAAATCCACCGCGTGCGTTTCCGGACCGGGACTTCACTCTCGCAAGCGAGCACGTGGTGGTCTCGTGCGTTGCACAGCACGAACCGCGTGCTCACTGCTGGGCGAACCCGGCACGGTCCACGAAACAACTACAGCCGCTACTCGGCTTTCTTTCTTCTCATGTCGCCTTCGTCGTCGCCATTTAACCCACGCACACCTGCGTGTTACGACGCACACAGTCCACACCATCACATTCACACGGGGAGACGCGGCTGCGTGCTCCCGCATGCCAACCGACATCTCCCTCTCATACCGCTCTCTCACACACACGGTCTCCCTGGCACACAGCGACCTTGCACACGGCCGTTCACTCACGCGTGCCTCACTACTCACACAAACCATACTACTCACACGTGGTGCTCTATTCACTCGCGCGGGGGCACTCACCCGCGGTGCCTCACCCACACACGCGAGGGCACTCAACCGCTGTGCCTCATCCACACACCGTGCCTCACTCATACACGCGGGGGCACTCACCCGCGGTACCTCACTCATACACACGGCGACACTCACACACGCGGTCTCTTCCACACAACGTCCCTCACTCATACACGTGGGGGCACTCACCCGCGGTACCTCACTCATACACACGGCGACACTCACACACGCGGTCTCTTCCACACAACGTCCCTCACTCATACACGCGGGGGCACTCACCCGCGGTTCCTCACTCATACTGGCCGTTTCACTCACACACACGGCCTCTTCCACACACGGTGCCTCACCCACACACGCGGGGGCACTAACCCGCGGTGCCTCACTCACACTCCGTGCCTCATCCACACACGGCGTGCTGGGAAGCACGTACTCCGGCACCATCGCCACCACACCACTCACACGTGGTGCCTCACTCATACTGGCCGTTTCACTCACACACACGGCCTCACTCACACACGGTGCCCCATCCACACCCGGCGTGCTGGGAAGCACGCACTCTGGCACCATCGCCACCACACCACTCACACACGGGGTCGCTTCCACACACGGTGCCGCACTCACACCTTGCACCACACACACAGGGACAACCACACTGGGGATTCGTGTCCCCACAAGGGTCTCCGGGGCCTCTATACCCCCCAAGCTCTCCGTGCACCCGTCCACAGCACCCGTCCCCTCAACCTCGCAAAGCACGACCGAACTCACCTGGTCGTGACTCGCCTCAAGGGGGCATACTCCCTCCCCTCGTTCCTGGAGGAGGCCATCCAGGTGCTCGCACCGGGTCCCTACACGCTCCGCGAGCTCACCCCCATTATCCTCCACTACCTCCGTGTGTGTGTGTGCGTCACTTACCCCGTCTTCCTCGTGTAGTCTTCCCTCTATCGTTCCCATCTCCCGTGTCTCTGCCAACTCTTCACCCTTTACCTCCCTTGTCTCAACTATTATTTCTGTTGTCGTCACCTCGTGTCTCGTCTCACACGTTTTGGTCTCCCCATTTAATTTTTCCCTTTCGGTCATCGTCACGACCCTCGCCCAACACGTTCCACGAATTATTTTTTCACCCGCCTCCACCGCGGGCCCGTCAGCCGTTGTACCCCCTTCCAGCTCGTTTGTTCCGACACGTGGAGTCGCCATTTTAAGTTCCCTGCTCACGGCCTTCATGCCCGCCTGCAGGCATCGGCCCATGTTCTGCGTCTCACCCCGCAGCTTTTTCATTTCCTCCTTCATGTTTGTTTCCATTCCGTTCATTTTTGTATCCATCTTTTCGTTTATTTGTTGTGTATTCGCATCCATCGTCGTTTTCACTTCATTCATTTCGTTTTTCATTTCATTTGTGTTTGCATCCATTTTTTCGATCATTTTCGCATTCATCTTTTCGTTCATTGCCGCCAGCATGGTGAATAGCTGGGCCATGTTGGATGCACTCAGCTGAGCCGTTTCGGCAAGGGTTGGGGAAGGGTTTTGGTGGAGAGGGGGGGGGGGAGGTGTCATACACCGCGGCCGCTGCCGCACCCACCTCGGGCCCTGGGTTCAGTTGGGCGAGTCCGTGTTCCTGCACAATCAACATTTCCTGCTCGGGGATTCCATCCTGGACCATGGATTCTACATTACTACACATATACATTTCTAATACCCCCGGCTCCCGCTCGCCTTGAGACGCCATCTTGCTTCTCGTGAAGGGTTAATTTGCTCGCTCGTAATTTGGAGGGAATCGGGGGTCGCTTCTCTCACCCCTGGACCGATTCCCGTAAATTTAGCCGGAGACAGGAGAGCCCGTTTTCCTGTTCTCCGATACCAGTGCCGCGAGGAGGGCGATGAATTTGCATCCCACTCCTGACACCAGTGTTGCGGTCTTCGCGCCCGCCGGCGTGCGAACGGCCACGTAACTCGAATCGCGGCACGTCGCCCACCGGACGGACAATCCGGTCGTGACCCTCTCGGACTAACGCCGGGAACCAGTCACGGGTGGACCTTTCGGTCTCACCGCGATCGAGCCAATCAGCCCCCGCGTGGGATAGGGTTGCTCGCCAAATTCGAACTACCTAAGTACCCACGCGGAGGGTAGACCGGGCGATCGCACCTCGCCGCAGGTCGACTTCGGACACGGGCCACTTAAGCGACCCGTTCCGTACTATCAGAATAACCGAGCGGTGTTATCGTCGACCTCGACGGTTCGATTAATTATCGGGCGTATTCAGCCCACTACCAACCCTTTACGTGAAGCAAGATGGGGGTTCAATGGGGAAAAAGACGAAGCGAAGCGGGAAACAGTTCAACAATAAAGCACATTTATTCGCGGCACACGGGAAGCACACAAATACAATTCCACCAAAAGCACACAAAAAAGAAAACACAATTCCATTTACACAAAAAGCAAACATAAAAGTGAAAACACAATGCAGAGCTAATACCGACTACCGAGCACACGGCAACACTTATACAATTCTACTTCACAGACGGCGCCGACAACACATACCCAAAACCAAGGAAAAGAAATACCCTCAAGAATGAGGTAGGCCTGGGGCCGAGACCGGGTCGGGCCTACCCGTCTGGTGATGAGACGCGGAGCGGCGATGGCCCCGCAACCCGCGGGCCTCGTGGACAGTGCCTGGCAGGGGGTGGGAACGGGGCCCCCTTGGTCGCACTATCTCAGCGCGGGGGGGAACAGGAGGGGGTTGCTGATGCTCGGGGTATAGAGGATCTTTATTATATGCGACGAGCGTCTCCACCTCGGCCAGGTCGCGCTGTCGGCCTCCTTCGGGTGCAGCTTCCTGCACGACGCGAGCACCCCCTCGTCTGGTGTCGCCGCCTTTCCACCGCTCCGTCCCCTCCGTTCCGACTCCCACGCACACGACGAGCAGCTCCACCGCCCGCGAAGTCTTGACCCTCTGCTTCCGACTCTCCTCTTCTTGACTCTCCGTTCTCGTTCTGCTGACTCTCCCTCGTTCTCTCTTGCGACTCCCTGGCCCCTCGTTCTCGTTCTGCTCACTCTTTCGCTCCGACTTTTACGACTCCTTTGACTGACGAACACCGTCCTTTTATCCCCCCGTAACTTCGCCTTTGACCCCCTCCCTTTGACCTTTCACCTCGCTCCCCATTGGCCCGAGAAAAAGTGGGCGTGAAGGCTTTTTGATCCACAAATTTGCATATATCGATCGCCCTGGGGGCGGGGCCAATTCGCCCCTCGCTCACCGATTGGACGGCAAAAAGTGGGCGTGTGTCGTTTTCGATCCGTTTTTGAAGCAGAAAATCCGTGATTTTGTACACGCTGTTCGACGCGCGTTCTGCATGAGTCCAACACCGGTACCCACAGCGGGGCAAGAACGGTGGCGATGCTACGGTGGCGAGGTGTGACGGGAAGGTCGTGGCGGTTGTGGTGAAGCGGTGGTTGTGGTTGGTGGTTGATGTTGTGGTTGTGATCATGGCGGTTGGTCCAAAATAAAGATAGTAAAAGAAAAACGGCTATCCTGAAGAGTCGCAGCACGTATAAATGACATGTATTCCCACTAGACAACGGGTTTGGGCCTAACTACACATGCACTTACCGAGATACCTCACCTAAGGGACCTGAATGGTGGTTTGCGAATCTGGTAACCACAACAATATATATATATATATATATATATATATATATATATATATATATATATATATATATATATATATATATATATATATATATATATATGAATATGAGGGGCTGTGAGGAGGAGTGATGTAAGGGCCACATCGGCCATTTTGCAGTTAATTCAATATAGCACTATTTTAACCCTTCCCTTCATCAATGATCATCATATCGTTAAAAAATGTCGCTTTCATCACTCCTCCTCGCCGGGCCTCATATATATATATATATATATATATATATATATATATATATATATATATATATATATATATATATATATATATATATATATATATATATATATATATATATATATATAGTGTATATTTATTGGGTGATCGCTAGACTACCATTATTCTTAGGTTTTCTGGATGTTTGTATGTTGGGTGGTCGCAAGAGTCCCCTTATTTTCACTTTTTCTGTCTGTCTGTATGTTTGTTTGTTTGTTTGTATGTTTGTTTGTAATGGACAGCTCTGGAGGCCAGAGGAGTCAACTGATTTTGATGAAAATTGACAGGTAGGTTCATACCAGGATCTAGGTGTATGCTTTTGAGCAGCGTTGCTATGGACGCCACCGTTGCCTATCAACGGGACTTTGAAATTTATGAAAAATCACAAAAAATTAATTTTTTCGAAAATCAAAATCGGCTTCTGCGCTTTTATGCGCACTATAATCAACCTCTTTGTCAAAAAATTTCAGCTCGATCCGTCAAAAACTGTATGACGAGTATGCAATTATGTCGCCCCACCCATGTCGCCGACCGGCTTGTTGGGTGGTCGCTGGAGTACCCTTATTCTCAGTTTTTCCGTCTGTTTGTATGTTTGTTTGTATGTAATGGACAGCTCTGGAGGCCAGAGGAGTCAACCGATTTTGATGAAACTTGACAGGTCAGTTCATACCAGGATCTAGTTCTATGCTTTTGAGCACCGTTGCTATCGACACCACCGTTGCCGAGCAACAGGACCTTGAAATTTTCGAAAAATCCGAAAAAATCAATTTTTTTCGAAAATCAAAAATCGGCTTCCAAGCTTTAATGCGCACTATAATCACCCTCTCTGTAAAAAAAAACTTCAGCCCGATCCGTCAAAAACTGTATGACGAGTATGCAATTATGTGACGACCATCCATGTCACCTACCGGCTTGTTGGGTGGTCGCTGGAGTACCCTTATTTTCACCTTTTCCGTCTGTCTGTATCTTTGTATGTATTGGACAGCTCTGGAAACCAGAGAAGTCAACCGATTTTGATGAAACTTGACAGGTCAGTTCATACCAGGATCTAGTTCTTTGCTTCTGAGCACCGTTGTTATCGACACCACCGTTGCCGAGCAACAGGACCTTGAAATTTTTGAAAAATCCGAAAAAATCAATTTTTTTCGAAAATCAAAAATCGGCTTCCAAGCTTTAATGCGCACTATAATCACCCTCTCTGTCAAAAAAATTCAGGCCGATCCGTCAAAAACTGTATGACGAGTATGCAATTATGTGGCGACCATCCATGTCGCCTACCGGCTTGTTGGGTGGTCGCTGGAGTACCCTTATTTTCACCTTTTCCGTCTGTCTGTATCTTTGTATGTAATGGACAGCTCTGGAAACCAGAGGAGTCAACCGATTTCGATGAAATGTGACAGGTCGGTTCATACCAGGATCTTGTTCTATGCTTTTGAGCACCGTTGCAATCGACACCACCATTGCCAAGCAACAGGACTTTGAAATTTTTGAAAAATCCGAAAAAAATCAATTTTTTCGAAAATCAAAAATCGGCTTCCAAGCTTTTATGCACAGTATAATCATCCTCTTTGTCAAAAATTTCAGCCCGATCCGTCAAAAACTGTATGACGAGTATGCAATTATGTCGCCCCCACCCATGTCACCGACCGGCTTGTTGGGTGGTCGCTGGAGTACCCTTATTCTCAGTTTTTCCGTCTGTCTGTATGTTTGTTTGTATGTAATGGACAACTCTGGAGGCCAGAGGAGTCAACTGATTTTGATGAAACTTGACAGGTGGGCTCATACCAGGATCTC
>NC_140967.1:3996474-4003974 GCF_056783735.1 Eptatretus burgeri | reverse complement strand
CATTGTTCGAATTTTCTGTATAATTAGAATTTCATCTTCAGTAAGAATTTCTTCATTAATTTCCTCATTAATTAGAATTTCCTCTTTACTTTGAATTCTCTCTTTAATCTGAATTTCCTCTTTAGTTAGAATTTCCTCTTTTGGAAAGAATGAATTAAGATTTGAAAAAGAGCCCGTGGAGCTGAGATTTGATGCGAGGTAGGCTAGTGGTGTTCCCATAAACTTGTAAGAATCTAGAAACCTAATACGAGTTAAAGGTTTTGTGAATATCATTTTTGTAAATGAAATATACTTTTGACTTGTGTTTGTTATGGCAGAAATATTCCCTGGTGTTTTTGAAAGTTCATTTATAAATAGATGTGTATCATAGTTGGCGCTGTTGTGAAGAAAGACTGGAATAAAAGAAGGTAATTTATAATTAAGATTACAACAGGAATGAGCGGGACCTCTATATTTACCAGTAAGATGACAATGATCCCTAACTTTAAACTCCTTAATTTCCCCCTCACAAATATGACAGATATTGTTCTTTCTAAATTCTAATTTTTCTTCTTTGGTTAATTTCATCGGTTCATTTGTTTCTTTCATTAATTTAGTGAGTCTTATACAATCCTTTTCTAATCGTTTTACAAACTCTTGTGAAGCTTTTTTTCCACGATAATGTTCAAGTTTGTTATACTTTTCTCTCACAGATGATTTGATGTAATAACAGAAACCACAAGGAATATGTTTTTGATATTTATTTGTATATGATTCTTTTGGATTAGGAGAAGCAGTATTAATCTTTTTAAGGATACACTCAAAATCAGCGTATATCACAAATGGGTGCATGATAGATTTATTATAATCTTCAAAAGAAATCTTTTCACCAGGTTTAGGCATTGTAATTACAGCTGATTTATGATTACTACAATATTTTGAATGTTGTTCTAATCGTTCTTTTGTATGAAATGAATTAAGACATCGCTTACAAGGATATATATTTTGTTTGCTGTTCTGAATACCTGAGAAGAGATTAATCTTGATAAATTATTGATGTATGTGTAATGTGAATTCTTTCCAACACTAAAATATAAAAGATCAATGTGTGTTTCTTCATTTTTATAGTTGTTTGAAATTTTTAATATATGAACTTTGTTTGTATCCGTTAATCCATATACCATTAATAGAAAGATTATTCTTTTTCTCAAATTTAGGAATATCTGTTAGTGGCATTGGGAATTTAAAATCTTTAATGTCCAAGGTATTCTCATATTTCATATATTGTTTTAATCTTTCTGAATTACATTTTGGTGGATGAAAGTGAGCAAGAACAGACCAGAGAAAACATTTATTATCATTGTTCTTAATATTAACAACTGCCTTCTTTAGTTTTATTTCTTTTGGTAATTCAATATAAGAAGAAGCTTTAAGAGGGTTTGATTTTAGAATGTGTATATCTAAAAAGATGATTTTTTTAATATTGAATCCACTTCCTACCACTGTATTATCAACATCCTCCTCTTGTCTTGATAGTTCTTCATAAACCCCACTATTCAAAAAATCTTGAAATGATGTTATAAAATGAAGACCTGTTCTCATATAAGGAGTATGTTCTTCATCTTGTCTTTTCATATTCATTTTCACTCCCATATAAAACTTTAAAGTTTTCATTTCTTTTAATGTCTTTTTAATAAATTTTTCAACATCGGGTTTCACTATTTCAATTGATTCAGCTATTGATGATGGACCGGGTTCTCCAAATTGAAAAATCCTCATTTTTATATGCCCTTTAAATGCCCCATCAGTGTTTTCAATATAATAGTCTCCCTTTACTTTAAACTCATTTTTCTTGTGTTTTTGTGATTGAAGATGTCTATTATAACTACTCTTCAAAACATCCTTTGAGCAGATATCACAATGTTTTCTTTCCAACTCAAGAGGAGATATTTTATGAAACAGATTAAATGTGTGTTTGTTGGTTCGGAGGTGTTTTCTATAATGTTTATATTTGTGATTACAAACATCGCAGTATGTTGTATTCACCATATTTATATAATAAATCTTTGCTTAAACTAAAATTTTCTTGATGAAAATTTTGTTTATTTTACAGGTGAATCTGTGCTTAAAACCATTTTATCCTCCAACTTTTTCACTTAATAAATACAATGTTTCAAGACACAAAAGACAAGTTTCAATCAATCTCTTCATTTGTTAAAGATACTGAGAAATATGTCAAGGATGTAAAATTGAACAAAGATAAATATAACAACTGTTGGATAAAAACTATTATGGTAAATAATATGAGTTCTTCAATTTCCTTCAGTGGAAGGGCTTTTAGTATACCTGGTAGAACATCAATTAAAGTATCTCTAACAAAAGTTTCTCCTCTCCTTCTAGTAATATATTCAAAACTAGAAAAAGCAATGAAACAAGAAAAAGTATCAAAAAACAAAAACCTTATGGATGAAGCTTTAGAAAGAAAAGATAAGACCATCTGTAATATGCAAGGAGAAATTTGTATTTTTTTCAACAACCCTAAAGATGTAAATCCTGATGAAATAAAGGATGTTAATATATCAGGTGAAATGACATTTCGTTCAATAGTAATTAACGATCATTTTAAAATTACCTTTAATATAAAAAATGTTGTCGTTGAATCTGATGATGAAAAAAAGTACGTCGATATCGATGGTAATATTATTAAATATGAGTCAATATACAACTGAAAGTATAGATGAATTTCAGTTTAAGTAAAGTTTTACTTTATAAATATGCTAGACTTTCCTGATTCTCCATATGACAAATTTGAGAATTGTCCTGCGTGTGAAAGACGGGGATTAAACACAGAGTCAAAAGCCTATAAACAATGTATATTCTGTGATTATCTTCTAATTAATGATAATAAAAAATATAAAAAGGAAAATAATTCTTTTAGATTTACACCAAAAATGAATTACTTTACAAGATTGATTAGAGAAATGAATGTAAAGTATGAGGGTGATAACACACCTTTCCTTACAAGGGGAAGAAACTGAACGTATAAGAGAAATATTCAAAGGATTGTTGTTATATATTATTCATGGATGTAATTTTCAGGGAAATATCAACACAAGATATTGTATAAATAAAATAATGGATTATCTTGAAATTAAACCTGAACTTAGGATAAAATATAGAGTTTCTAAAAAAGCCAATAATAAATTAAATAACCTGTTTTCCAAATATATAAATGAATGATTTTTTACCTATTTGGGAAAATAAGATAAAATTTAACAACCATAAAAATCTCCCAAATTCATCAAGATGTCTCATAGTTGGTTCAAGTGGATGTGGAAAAACCTGCTTACTTTTAAAAATGCTCCTCACTCCCAACTTTTTAGATTATGATAATTTAATAATTTTCACAAAGTCGAGTTTTCAACCAGAGTATCAACTACTCTCACAAGGTTTTAATGCTGGTCTTCAAAAAGAAGATATAATCGCTTTATTTAAACGTCAAAAAAACCTAAATGATTATAACATTGAAGATATAATTCAACTATTTTGTGATACACAGAGATGCAAAAAGAAATCAAATCCTATAACTTGTATTCTTAGTGATAATACGGATGATATACCGTCTCCCCAAGATTTGGATAAATCAAAAAAGAACCTCGTTATCTTTGATGATTGTGTTAATGAGAGAAACCAAACGGTAATGGACAGCAACTACACAAGAGGGAGACATTCTTCTTGTAATTGTATTTATCTTAGTCAATCGTACTTTCAACTTCCTCGTCGTTCCATCAGAAACAATGCTTATACTTTTATTTTATTCAAGTTAAATTCAATAGATATCAATAATTTTTGGAGAGATAATTGTTCTACATTATGTAGTAAAAAGAAATTTGAGGATTACATGAAGCACACGACTGAAAAATATAAATATATTGTTGTGAAACAAGATGAGATATTAAGGGATATATTTTTTGTTTTATAAACAATTACATATATAAATGACAACTATTATTATAAATCTTGTGGGTAAATCTGCTTCTGGAAAAAACTTTCATAAATCAAGGTTCTTGTGTAGTACAAATGAGAATATTGTAAATTTACTTAAAAACACCCCATGATACGCATTGTATCAACAACAACTAGAACAATAAGACCTGGAGAAGTAAAAGGTGAAGATTATCACTATATTTCAGTGGAGGAACATGTGCGATTGAGGAATGAAGGACAAATATTTGAGGAGGTTTCTCTTGGTACAACAAAATATTCACATTGTAAGAGTGAGTTAAGGAAACTAAAATCTGGTGGTGTTGGGATATTAGAAACTAATCCAGAAGGAACGAGACAAATTATTAAATATCTGAGCGGAGTGAAGATTTTATCATTCGGTTTTGATGATGATGAAGAAACTCAACGCAAACGTATGAAAAGCAGAGATGCAAGTATTAGTGAAGAAGAAATTACAACTCGCATTAATGTTAATAAAGAATTTAATGAAATATTTAAAGAAAAGGATTTATTTGAACACATCTACTTGAATGATGAAGAAAAGGAAAATTTCCCTGTTGATCTTTACAATTCATTAAATGATATTTTACAATAAATAAATGGATGCAAAAGAAAGAGCAAGAAGATTTAAGGAACATCAAGAGTTGGTTTCAAAAGTTGTAAAACAACAGGAAGACATAAAGAAGAAACGCAGACAGAAACTAACGGGCGAAGAAGCATTTGAAAGAAAACAAGAGAAATTTTTTAAACCAGTTTTAAAAACTTCCCAAGAAAAAATGAAAGATGTTTCCACAGTTCCCACAATAAAATATACTCCCAGAAAGCTCCAAATGTTAAAAGATTTCAGTCAAATGACGGAGGAAGAATTAGAGCATATTGGAGAATTAGAATATCATGATGAAGAATTATTTCAACAACTGGAAGAGATGAATCGACCCCCTGATTATATTGTGAATGCTGTTCAAAACAATGAATATTCAGCGGATTCAAAAACCAAAGCAGGACTCATTCCAACAGAACAATCAGCAATATTTCATCTTGTTCAAGAAAAGGTATTGATATTTAATGATGAATTAAGGTTCTTAGGTTCTGCTCAACCCCCTGTTAAACTAACTCCGAGATTAATGTTTCTTCTCACAAAAGATGGAAGACAAGGTTCAACTGTGAGGGATGAATCAAAGTATAGTGATAAACCATTGGATATGGAAAATAATGATGATAGAGTATATATTGATCTGCTGAACACTCTAAATTATAAGGTTATTCTTTCTGGTAAAAGTAGGAAGAATGAGAAGGAGAAACACATTATTCAGGCTTTAAGTATCCTTGGTTCAGGTGTTAGTTTTCTTCCAAATGACCCATCGCAATTAGTTAATAGACTGTTATTGTTGTTAGGCAGTAAGAAGGCTGGAAATAACAATTGTTTTAATGAAGCATCAGCCATTTTAGACCAGTTGATGAACATGAAAATAATTAATAAATATCAATATAAAGACATTTTATCTCATATTAAATAAGATGAGAAGCACAATCCTTAGTTTCAATTTCACATCAAGCGACCACACATCTTCATTCCCATACCCACTACAACTTGACACAACAAAATAATATGAGGCATCTTTATTGTCCATGGAAACTTATAATACTTTATTTAATATAACCGAGAAAAATGACAAGTTTAGTTATAATCCGGGAAGTGGATACAAAACGATAACAGTCTCACCCGGAGCATATGAGATTTCTCAAATATCTTCCGAAATTGCTCGTCTTATGAAAGAACAGGGTGATGAACCAAAAAATATTGTTATAAACATTCAAAAACATACTTCAAAATCAACGATTAAAGTTAAAAATAACTACAAGGTTGATTTCACAATTGATAATTCATTTAGAGAGTTATTGGGTTTCTCCTCAAAAAAGATTGAAACTAATGGGACGTTTTACAGTGATAATGTCATTCAAATATCCTCAGGAATAAATTCAGTGTTAATTCACTGTGATTTGATTGATGGTGCTTATAATGATGGAAAAAAAACAAATACAATATTTTCATTCAGCGCATACTCAACTCCAATTGGTTATAAATTCAATATGGAACCTAAAAATTTGGTTTATCTACCTGTGTCAGGAAAAACCATACACAGAGTAAATTTTAGGATAACCGACCAAGATAATCGTGTGATTTCTTTTAATGGAGAAGTTATATCCATCAGAATTCACCTACGTGAAGTTTTCCAATAAATAAATACGATGGTTATTGTGAGGAAACACGAGTTGGGAAAATATAAAATAATTTCAGGGGATGGGATGTTCCTTTCTCCATACTACAAGGGTGAAGGTATGTATCTTGGTAGAGGATACTATAAACCTAAGAGACAAAGGGGTGTTGGACATCAATTTAGAGGAGATGAGATAATTGATACTCTCATGGGTATTGGTTCAACTATTCTTAAACATAAAGATCAAATTGGTTCAACTGCTTCTGCTGTGGGAAATGTAGCAGGTGCTGTAAAGAGTATAAAAGATGCTCAGAAGGAATCTCATAAATTACAAGCAATAAAAGAAATTAAGAAAGGCAAAACTCAGTTGTCCCCCCAAGAACGACAGAAAATAATTCAAATACTTGGATCAGGGTTTCAAAAGTTTTAACATCTTTTTTCCTAAATAAATACAAGTATGGAAGCAATTGATAGTATCTATGATTTGGATGATACTATTATTATCTCAAACTCCACTAAAAAAGAAGATTACTTCAAGGTAAATGCAATAACTGGAACAGACTGGAATATGAATGGTACAAAAAGTTTTGAAATAAATAATCAACAAACCTATTTGAATCTCTCCGAAAGTTTCTTGTTGTGTAAATTTAAATTCAATAAAGCTGGGAATAACACAAACGCTACACTTGTAAATGATTTCTTCTGGAAAATGTTTGATAGTGTGCGTTTGTATATTGGAACACAAGAAGTTGAAGCGGTTGATTATGTCTCTGCTGTATCTGAAATGATGAAATTTACACTCTATACATTCAGTGATAGAATGTGAAAGGGGTCTGTCGAAGGTTTTATTCCTGATATGTCAACGGGAACAAACACACCCTGGATATACTCAAAGGAAAGGAATGTATAATGATGATACAAAAGCAGAAAATAGTTTTACTGTGGCAGTTCCTCTTAAAGGTATATTTGGATTTTGTGATCATGATAAAGTTCTGTATGGTCTTAAAATTAGATTTCAACTACAAAGGAATGATAATGAAAATCGATTTCTTTTTGGTGTTGGTAATGCTTTTAGTGATCAGAATAAATTTGTAATTGAGGAGATGAGTTGGTATATCAGTGAATATACTCCTAATCTTAAAACAGAAGAGATGTTGAATCGAAGACTTAACTCAAAGAAACCACTCAGTGTATCATACCTCAAAAGAAGATGCCAACACGTTAAACTCAACCAAACGACTTACACGTGGAATTTGGGTGTTCTGGAAGGAAAGCCACGATATCTGTGGATCATTTT
>NC_140967.1:3981474-3986474 GCF_056783735.1 Eptatretus burgeri | reverse complement strand
GATCGAAAAAATGGATGCAAATATGAAAAACGAAATGAAAGGCATGAACGAAAAGATGGATGCAAACGCAAATGAATTTATAAACGAAATGAAAAGCATGGGCAAGCAAATGAAAAAAGAAATGAAAGAACTACGGGGTGAGACGCAGAACATGGGCCGATGCCTGCAGGCGGGCATGAAGGCCGTGACCAGGTTGATAAAAATGGCGACTCCATGTGTAGGAACAAACGAGCTGGAAGGGGGTGCAACGACTGACAGGACCGCGGTGGAGGCGGGTGAAAAAATAATTTGGGGGGCGTGTTGAGCGAGGGTCGTGACGATGACCGAAAGGGAAAAATTAAATGGGGAGACCAAAACGTGTGAGACGAGACACGAGGTGACGACAACGGAAATAATAGTTGAGACAAGGGAGGTAAAGGGTGAAGAGGTGACCGAGTTGGCAGAGACACGGGAGATGGGAACGATAGAGGGAAGACTGCACGATGAAGACGGGGTAAGTGACGCACACACACACGGAGGAAGTGGAGGATAATGGGGGTGAGCTCGCGGAGCGTGCAGGGACCCGGTGCGAGCAGTTGGATGGCCTCCTCCAGGAACAAGGGGAGGGAGTATGCCCCCTTGAGGCGAGTCACGACCAGGTGAGTTCGGTCGTGCTTTGCGAGGTTGAGGGGAGGAGTGCTGCGAACGGGTGCTTGGAGAGCTTGGGGGGTATAGAGGCCCCGGAGACCCTTGTGGGGACACGAATCCCCAGTGTGGTTGTCCCTGTGTGTGTGGTGCAAGGCGTGAGTGCGTCCCCGTGTGTGGAAGCGACCCCGTATGTGATTGGTGTGGTGGCGATTGTGCCGGAGTGCGTGCTTCCCAGCACGCCGTGTGTGGATGAGGCACCGTGTGCGAGTGAGGCACGGAGTATGGATGAGACACCGCAGTTGAGTGCCCCCGCGTGTGTGGATGAGGCACCGCGGTTGAGTGCCCCCGCGTGTGTGAGCGAGGGACGGTGTGTGGATGAGGCACCGCGGGTGAGTGCCCCCGCGTGTGTGGATGAGGCACGGAGTGCGAGTGAGGCACCGCGGGTGAGTGCCCCCGCACGCGTGAGTGAACGGCCGTGTGCAAGGTCGCTGTGTGCAAGGGAGACCGTGTGTGTGAGAGAGCGGTATGAGAGGGAGATGTCGGTTGGCATGCGGGAGCACGCAGCCGCGTCTCCCGGTGTGAGTTTAATGGTGTGGACTGTGTGCGTCGTAACACGCAGGTATGCGTGTGTGGAATGGAGACGGAGACGGCGACAGAGGAGAGAAAGCCGAGTGGCGGCTGTAGTTGTTTCGGGGACCGTGCCGGGTTCACCCAGCAGTGAGCACGAGGTTCGTGCTGTGCAACGCACGAGACCGCCACGTGCTCGCTTGCGAGAGTGAAGTCCCGGTCCGGAAACGCACGCGGTGGATTTGCCGATCCCGCGGACGGACAAAGTTTAGGCAGGATAACGGATTTGGACCGGACGGGTTCTCCACACGATCGTGTGTGTTAAGCTCCAACGGGCAAAGCACATGTGTTCGCGTGGGGAACCCCTCGAGACGTGGGGCTTGTGTTTTTTTTTTATGCGCACGGTGACGCCATGGCTGCACGTGGGGTTGGAATCCGGCAGGAGGGGTATCTCTGCCGGATGGTACCGTCCAAGGAGGGACGAGGAACACGTGCAGCTGCATGACGTCACGGGCAGGTGCAAAAGTGCGCGAGCTCTGAGTTGCCGCGCAGGTGCTGCGCATGAAAAAAAAAAAAACAAGCCTCACTTTCGGGTGCACAGGATTCCTGGGCAAGGGGTGGAAGACCCCCTTGACCCTGGGCACAGGATGGAAACTAGTTAGGGGGAAGGGTTAGCTTAGCTAGACCGACTTCATGGGGCAGGGGTAAGTCCTCATGGAGTCCGTGGAATGGATTAGTTAGAGGGATTGTAGCCAGATTTAGGTTGGGAAATAAAATGGTTTTTTGATTTAGGAGACAGTGACAGACAGTGAATAGTAGAGTCGAGAGGGAACAGAGAGTTAAGACTTTGCGGGCGGTGGAGTTGGCAAGAAGGAGCTGGTCGTCGGGTGCGTTGGAGTCGGAGCGGAGGGGACGGAGCTGTGGAGAGGCGGCGAGGGCAGACGAGGGGGTGCTCGCGTCGTGCAGGGAGCTGCACCCCAGGGAGGCCGACAGCGCGACCTGGCCGAGGTGGAGACGCTCGTCGCGGGACAATAAAAATCCTCTATACCCCGAGCATCAGCAACCCCCTCCTGTTTCCCCCCGCGCTGAGGTAGTGCGACCAAGGGGGCCCCTTTCCCACCCCCTACCAGACACTGCCCACGAAGCCCGCGGAGTTGAGGCACCATCGCCGCTCCGCGTCTCATCACCAGACGGGTAGGCCCGACCCGGTCTCGGCCTCAGGCCCGCCTCATCCTTGAGGGTATTCTTTCCTTGGTTTTGGGTATGTGTTGTCGGCGCCGTCTGTGAAGTAAAATTGTATAAGTGTTGCCGTGTGCTCGGTAGTAGGTAGTAGATCTGCATTGTCGCATTTGCTTTTTGTGTAAATTGAATTGTGTTTTTTTCTTTTCTGTGTGCTTTTGGTGGAATTGAATATGTGTGCTTTCCGTTCGTCGCGAATAAATGTGCTTTGTGTTGAACTGTTTCCCGCTTCGCTTCGTCATTTCCTTCATTGAATCCTCACCTTGCTTCACGTAAAGGGTTGGTAGTGGGCTGAGTACGCCCGATAATTAATCGAACCGTCGAGGTCGACGATAACACCGCTCGGTTATCCCGATAGTACGGAACGGGTCGCTTAAGTGGCCCGTGTCCGAAGTCGACCTGCGGCGAGGTGCGATCGCCCGGTCTACCCTCCGCGTGGGTACTTAGGTAGGTCGAATTTGGCGAGCAACCCTATCCCACGCGGGGGCTGATTGGCTCGATCGCGGTGAGACCGAAAGGTCCACCCGTGACTGGTTCCCGGCGTTAGTCCGAGAGGGTAACGACTGGATTGTCCGTCCGGTGGGCGACGTGCCGCGATTCGAGTTACGTGGCCGTCGCACGCCGGCGGGCGCGAATCCGTAACACTGGTGGCAGGATGGGATTATTTCGAGACAGTGACTGACAGTGAGTGTGTAGCGGGGACGTAGTTCAGCTACGTAGTGTTAAAAGGAACGTGCTATAGTTTAAGGGACGACGTGGGAGCACGAGTTAGTTAGGGGATGCAGATAGAAGGATGGCAGAGTTCAGCGGTGAGTGTGTTGAAGAGTTGGTGAGTTGTGAGGCATGTGCTTGGTGAGTGAGTGAGGCCAGCGGGTCTGTGTGTGTGGAGTGAATGGGGAATGCATGGTGCGATGAGTGATTGGGGGGAGGAGTGACTCCCGCCCAAGGGACCCCCGGGGTCAGTGTAGAGTGAGTTAGCTGGGTTAGTCAAATTGAAAAATGGAGGTCGTTTTGTTGTTGGTGGGAAAGTAGGCTCGAGACCCATTTGGAGGGGTGCAGGAGCCCTGTTGACGGGCTTGGGAGCGTGGCTGCGAAAGGTGAGTATCGCTGAGTGGGTACCCCGGGCACCAGGCTAGTCGGCCGTGGTAGGCCAAGGGCCCATGGGGGGCCGGGATAGAGTAGTGGGCACGGGTGCGCCTGCTTGGTGCGGGGGCCCGGGGCGCCATTAGCCGCGTGGGCAGTGTTGTGGGCACGGGTGACCCTCGGAAAGGGGCCCGGGAGGCCGGCCTGCCACGTGTGCGTTTCAGGGGAGGTGCCATGGGGGGCACTCCCCGGTGTTAGGGAGCTGGTAGGCTCGGAGGCAGTGTAGTGCCCGGGGGTGCCATAGCGGGAGAATCGGCAGAGGGTCGTGCCTGCCAAAGGGAGCCACGTGTCCCAGCCAGGAGACCGTGTGAGGGCACGGAGAGAAAATTGGGGGGCGAGGCCCGAAATTGTAAGGACACCAACACAGGCCACGGGAATCTGGGTTGTTAGAACCAATAGTTTAAGCGAGAGGCGCTTGTTGAAAGCCCCGGGGTAGTTTAACAGTTAAATGGTTAGGGTAGATTAGGAGATGTACCCCTCCGCACCATCCATCCCCTCGCTGTCGTTGTGGGCCGCTGGACCCACTTGGTGTTAAGATCGCCGAACTCTGGGGAGGCCATTCTGAGGCTTCGTTGGGCCTCGACACAGGACGCCAGCTCTCCCTTATTCCCCTCCGGGAAGGGAACGTAGGGGTTGGGAGTAGGCTCGGTGACAGGATAGGTTAGCCGAACAAGGACGATAAAGGGGGTTAGGGGACGATTTATAGTGGGGAAGTAAAAAAAAAAAAAAAAAAGTTGGGGATAAATTGGGGTTTGACAAATTAAGGGAGTGGGTATGTACAGTGACAGGCAAAGGCGATAGGTTGGGAGGGAGACAGGTGGGTAGGTCCGAGCCCGCCTTCCAAGTGGCCAGCACCACCGCACTCCCTCCACCAACTTCCACTGACAGCAAGGCAGAGGCCGGCCAACTTCATCGGCAGCTGTTGTTGTGCTGCAAGGCCTGTGCCGGCCCACTTCATCTGCCGGCTGGCTGTTTTTCTTCAAGGCCTGTGCCGGCCAGTTCATCTGCCGGCTGTGTTTGCCTGCAGCGGCCTTCTGCGGGCTGTGTTGCCTGCACCTTTGCCATGCCATGCCCACTGCCCATGTTCACCAGCCCCGTTCAATTTTTGCTTTGCCCCCCCCTGTTCATTTCCATGTGCGCCAGGATCCGCAAGGCAACAGTTTGCAAGCTGCAAGAACTGCCCTGTTGGCAGCTACAACACGGGCCTGCAGTGGCGGCCCGTGCACCGTGTTTGTGTTCATCCATCCATTCATTGTGCTCATTGCGTGTGCCACTTGAGCTGGCACGGAGACTGCGTTGTGCAGCCCATGCACCGTTGTGGTTCACTGCGTTCAGTTCAAAAGGGAAGGCCTTGGACTGCGTGTGAGCAGCCAGCCACGTTCCCTGTCACCTGCATTGTTTGAGCCAGAGACTGCATGCGAGCA
>NC_140967.1:3951474-3976474 GCF_056783735.1 Eptatretus burgeri | reverse complement strand
GCAAAGGGGACAGGACGACTGCACTGTATTGAGGGGAGGATGTTTGGGGCCATGTATCGCGAGATCTTGGCCAACAACCTCCTTTGCTCAACAAGAGCATTGAAGATGGGGCATGGCTGGTTCTTCCAGCATGACAACGACTCGAAACACACAGCCAGGGCAACTCAGGAGTGGCTCCGTAAGAAGCATCTCAAGGTCCTGGAGTGGCCCAGCCAGTCTCCAGACCTGAACCCAATAGAAAATCTTTGGAGGGAGCTGAAAGTCTGTGTTGCCCAGCGACAGCACCCGAAACCTGAAGGATCTGGAGAAGATCTGTATGGAGGAGTGGGCCAAAATCCCTGCTGCAGTCTGTGCAAACCTGGTTGAGAACTATAGGAAACGTCTGATCTCTGGAATTGCAAACAAAGGTTTCTGTACCAAATATTAAGTTCTGTTTTTTTGATGTATCAAATACTTCTTTCATGCAATGAAATGCAAATTAATTATTTAAAAATCATACAATGTGATTTTCAGGATTTTTGTTTTAGATTCCATCTTTCACAGTTGAAGTGTACCTATGGTAAAAATTACAGACCTCTAAGTGCTTTGTAATTGGGAAAACCTGCAAAATCGGCAGTGTATCAAATACTTGTTCTCCCCACTGTATATATATATGTATATATATGTATATATGTATATATATATATATATATATATATATATATGTATATATATATATGTATATATGTATATATATATACAGTCAAACCTCGTTACTATGCCACACGTCGGGACCGAGCAAAAGTGGCATAGTAGCGAGAGTGGCATAGTAACGAGATTTTGTAAAAACGGCCTTATTTTCTCAAGTTACCCATCTGTAGTTAATCTTGAGACAAAATTTATTCCAGCAAGTAAAAGGCACGACTGTTGTATAAGCTAAGCGAACGGAGAACATACACACACTAACAGAGTTCACACACTAACATATGGCATGGTGAGAAATTCACGACACACAAAGCTTTCAAGAATCGTCGGCTGGCGCATCTTCTTTCGGCGGATCTCGTGCATCTCGTTGTCCAGCCGATCGCACACTTGCATCACACCGGGCTTCCCGCTTCTCTGCTGCATGAACTTCCGGACGGTGCTACAAGCGCGCTGGGCTTCCTCGAACGGAACGATTTCCTCCTCGACAGTTACCTCGTCATCTTCGCTTTCCACCGGCTCCTCACTGCACAGAATCTCCTCCAGAATCTCCTCCGCAATCTCCTCCAGCGTGAAATACCCGCCAGTCGCTCGGCTTCCAGAAAGTCAGACAGCTCGATCTCCTCGTTCTCGTGCATCTTTTCCTCGGCAGGCAAAGCTTCCCAGATGTCGGGCAGCTCCGCATCCTGTGGCTCAGTTTGGCTCTCCTCTTCGATGAACTTGGCCTTCGCGAAACAGTTCCTGATCGTCGACTTGCCGACCTGCTCCCAAGCACGCCGGGCGACGTGTAGAGCGTCGAGCAACGTGAACTTGAACTCCTTTCCCTCGTCTATGGCCTCAAGCCGGCGGCATAGCAGGAGCTTCTTGTAGTGGCGCTTGAGGTTCTCTATGATTCCCTGATCCATTGGTTGCGAATTGGCTGTCGTGTTGTGTGGGAAGAAGACCAGTTGGATGTTGTTCAGCTCGAGCTCGGGAGGGTGGCCAGAGAAGTTATTGAGACAGACCAGCACTCTGCGTCCCTGCTGGCCGAGTCGTCCGTCCCACGCATGCAACATCTCCTCGAAAAGCTCCGCCGTCATCCACGCCTTCGAGTTCGCCTTGTACTTGACCGGGATCTCTTTGTTCTTGAAGGCACGGGGTTTCTTGGAATTGCCAATCACCAGAAGAGGGAACTTCTCGCTGCTGCTCATGTTTGCCCCAACCAGAAGAGTGATCCTTTGCTTGCTTTTCTTTCCTCCAGTACACCGCTCTCCCCTGAAAACCATGGTCTTGTTCGGAAGCAGCTGCCAGAAGAGTCCAGTCTCGTCCAGGTTGAAGACGTCGTCTGCGGAGAACTGCCCGAGTAAGGGCCGGAGAACCTGTTGTTGCCACTCAAGAAGGGATTGCGATTCCACCGCTCCAGCTTCGCCCTGCACTGTCTTGAACGTGATGCCGTGGCGCTTCTTGAAATTGCCCAACCAACCATCGCTCGCCATGAAGTCTGGGATGTGCATCAGCTCGGCCAGTTTCATCGCCTTCTCCTTGATCAGATCGCCACTGACAGGCACATTCTGTCCTCTTGATTGCTTCAGCCACATGAGCACTCCCTCATCAAGCTTCGGGTCGTGAGCCTGCGTCAACTTCATGCGCTTCGATGGAAATCCAGCTTTGATTGCAGCCTCGATTGCATCCTTCTTGCTGAGAATGCCCTTCACGGTGGTTCTCTTAACTTCGACGCCCCATTTCTTGCTAATCTCCCTGGCCAACTTGGACTGATTCGGCTCCTTCTTCGCGGCATCGATGATCTCCTTCTTCTCCTTCAGCGTAAAGTCGGTTCGCTTGCGTTTCTGAGCTGACATTATGGGCTGAATTTGAAAAAAAATGATGTCACTGTTGTACATGTGCCTGCGTGTCTGTGTGTGTGCTCGCGCTTTTTTGTGTCTCGTTGTGCGTGTTGTGATTGGCTTGTTGTGGCTGGCATCGGGGAGAAGAATCGCGTGTTTTGACACAGTCTGATTATGCGCGTACGTATTGAGTTATGTTGTGCGCAGCTGGACTGTAGTTCGTCGCTTCGCCTTTGGACGTGAGTGTGATAATCGAGCACTGCGCAATACAGACTTTTTCACAACTCGTGCCTTTTAACAGTCACACAGTAGTGGCATGGTAGCGAGAGTAGGGGGTGGCATAGTAAATTTATTTTGTATTGAATTTTGTCAGGACCGAGCAAAAGAGGTATAATAGCGAGAGTGGCATAGAAGCGAGGTGGCATCGTAACGAGCTTTGACTGTATATATATATATACACTTTGACTCCTCGCGGCACTGGTATCGGAGAACGGGAAAATGGGCTCTCCTGTCTCCAGCTAAATTCACGGGAATCGGTCCAGGGGTGAGAGGAGCGACCCCCGATTCCCTCCAAATTACGAGCGAGCTAAATTAACCCTTTACGAGAAATAAGATGTCGTCTCAAGGCGAGCGGGAGCCGGGGGTATTAGAAATGGATGTAGAATGTGTAGAATCCATGGTCCAGGATGAAATCCCCGTGCAGGAAATGTTGGTTGTGCAGGAACACGAACTCCCCCAACTGAACCCAGAGCCCGAAATAGGTGCGGCGGCGGCCGCGGTGTATGACACCTCCCCTCCCCCTCTCCACCAAAACTCCCCGATCCTTGCCGAAACGGCTCACCCAAGCGCACCTTACATGGCCCAGCTATGCGCCATGCTGGCGGCAATGACAGCGAAGATGGATACAAACGCAAATGAAATTATAAACAAAATAAAAGGCATGAACGAAAAGATGGATGCGAATACACAGCAAATGAAGGAAGAAACGAAAAAGCTGCGGGGTGAGACGCAGAACATGGGCCGAAGCCTGCAGGCGGGCATGAAGGCAGTAACCGGGGAGCTCAAAATGGCGACGCCACGTGTGGGAGCGAACGAGCTGGGAGGGAGTGCAACGGCTGTCGGGCCCGCGGTGGAGGCGGGTAAGGAAAAAATAATTCGGGGGACGTGTTGGGCGAGGGTCGTGACGGAAAAAGTGACGGTAACCGAGAGGGACAAACTAATTGGGGTGACGGAGACGTGCATGAGGGAGATAAGGGAAGAGACGGAAATAATAGTTGAGACAAGGGAGGCAAAGGGTGAAGAGGTGACTGAGTTGGCAGAGACACGGGAGATGGGAACGATAGAGGGAAGACTACACGATGAAGACGGGGTAAGTGACGCACACACACACACGGAGGTAGTGGAGGATAATGGGGGTGAGCTCGCGGACTGGGTGGAGGCCCGGTGCGAGCAGCTGGATGGCCTCCTCCAGGAGCGAGGGGAGGGAGTATGCCCCCTTGAGGCGAGTCACGACCAGGTGGGTTCAGTCGTGCTTTGCGAGGTCGAGGGGAGGAGTGCTGTGGACAGGAGCACGGAGAGCTTGGGGGGTATAGAGGCTCCGGAGACCCTTGTGGGGGCACGAATCCCCAGTGTGGTTGTCCCGGTGTGTGTGCGTCCCCGTGTGTGACAAAACACCCCGTGTGTGGAAGCGACCCCTTGTGTGAGTGGTGTGGTGGCAAGTGTGCCAAAGGGCGTGCTTCCCAGCATGCCGTGTGTGGATGAGGAACCGTGTGTGAGTGTCGCCGTGTGTGTGAGTGAAACGGCCAGTATGAGTGAGGCACCGCGGGCGAGTGCCCCCACGTGTGTGAGTGGTATGGTTTGTGTGAGGGAAATGGCACGAGTGAGTGGAAGGCCGCGAGTGAGTGGAGCCACGTGTGCGAGGGAGATGGCATGCGTGAGTGAACGGCCGAGTGCAAGGGAGACCGTGTGTGTAAGAGAGCGGTATGTGAGGGAGATGTCGGTGGGCATGTGTGAACATGCAGCCACGTCTCCCGGTGTGAGTTTAATGGTGAGGTGTGTTAGCGTCGTAACACGCGGGAGTGCGGGTGTTGAATGGCGACGGAGACGGCGACAGAAGAAAGAAAGCCGAGTAGCGGCTGTAGTTGTTTCGGGGACCGTGCCGGGTTCACCCAGCAGCGAGCACGAGGTCCGTGCTGTGCAACGCACGAGGCCCCCACGTGCTCGCTTGCGAGAGTGAAGTCCCGGTCCGGAAACGCCAGCGGTGGATTTGCCGATCCCGCGGAAGGACAAAGTTTAGGCAGGATTACGGATTTGGACCGGACGGGTTCTCCACGCGATCATGTGTGTTAAGCTCCAACGGGCAAAGCACATGTGTTCGCGTGGGGAACCCCTCAAGACGTGGGGCTTGTTTTTTTTTTATGCGCACGGTGACATCATGGCTGCACGCGGGGTTGGAATCCGGCAGGAGGGGTATCCCTGCCGGATGGTACCGTCCAAGGAGGGACGAGGTACACGTGCAGCTGCATGACGTCACGGGCAGGTGCAAAGTGCGCGAGCTGCGAGTTGCCGCGCTGGTGCTGCGCATGTAAAAAAAAAAAAAAAAAAGCAAGCCTCACTTTCGGGTGCACAGGATTCCTGGGCAAGGGGTGGAAGACCCCCTTGACCAGGGCACAGGATGGAAACTAGTTAGGGGGAAGGGTTAGCTTAGCTAGACCGGCTCCATGGGGCAGGGGTAAGTCCTCATGGGGCCCGTGGAATGGATTAGTTAGAGGGATGATAGCGAGATTTAGGTTGGGTAAATAATTTTTGGGACATTTGAGAACAGTGACAGACAGTGAATGTGTAGTGGGGACGTAGCTTAGCTACGTGGTGTTAAAAGGAACGTGCTCTAGTTTAAGGAACGACGTGGGAGCACGAGTTAGTTAGGGGATGTAGTTAGGAGGATGGCAGAGTTCAGCGGTGTGTGTGTTGAAGAGTTGGTGAGTTGTGAGGTGAGTACTTGTTGAGTGAGTGAGGCCAGCGGGTCTGTGTGAGTGGAGCGAATGGGGAATGCATGGTGCGATGAGTGATTGGGGGGAGGAGTGACTCCCGCCCAAGGGACCGCGGGGTCAGTGAAGAGCGAGTTAGGGGGTTAGTCAAATTGAAAAATGGAAGTCGTTTTGCTGTTGGTGGGAGTGTAGGCTCGAAACCCGTTTGGAGGGGTGCAGGAGCCCTGTTGACGGGCTGGGAGCGTGGCTGCGGAAGGTGAGTATCGCTGAGTGGGTACCCCGGGCACCAGGCTAGTCGGCCGTGGTAGGCCAAGGGCCCATGGGGGGCCGGGATAGCGTAGGGGGCACGGGTGCGCCTGCTTGGTGCGGGGGCCCGGGGCGCCATTAGCCACGTGGGTAGTGTTGTGGGCACGGGTGACCCTCGGAAAGGGGCCTGGGAAGCCAGCCTGCCACGTGTGCGTTTCAGGGGAGGTGCCATGGGGGGCCCTCCCCGGTGTTTAGGGAGCTGGTAGGCTCGGAGGCAGTGTAGTGCCCGGGGGTGCCAAAGCTGGGGAATCGGCAGAGGGTCGTGCCTGCCAAAGGGAGCCACGTGTCCCAGCCATGAGACCGTGTGAGGGCACGGAAAGAAAATTGGGGGGCGAGGCCCAAAATTGTGAGGACACCAACACAGGCGATGGGAATCTGGGTTGTTAGAACCAATAGTTTAAGCGAGAGGCGCTTGTTGAAAGCCCCGGGGTAGTTTAAGAGTTAATGGTTAGGTTAGATTAGGAGATGTACCCCTCCGCACCATCTATCCCCTCGCTCGCGTTGTGGGCCGCTGGACCCACTTTGGGTTAGATCGCTGAACTCTGGGGAGGCCATCCTGAGGCTTCGTTGGGCCTCGACACAGGACGCTAGCTCTCCCTTATTCCCTTCCGGGAAGGGAACGTAGGGGTTGGGAGTAGGCTAGGTGACAGGATAGGTTAGCCGAACAAGGACAGTACAGGGGGTTAGGGGACGATTTATCGAGGGGAAGTAAAATAAAAAAGTAAGTTGGGGCTAAATTGGGGTTTGACAAATTAAGGGAGTGGGTATGTACAGTGACAGGCAAAGGCGATAGGTGGGAGGGAGACAGGTAGGTAGGTCCGAGCCCGCCTTCTGAGTGGCCAGCACCACCGCACTCCCTCCACCAACCTCCACTGAACGGCAAAGGCTGGCCAGCTTTATCTGCTGGCTGCGTTGCTGCAAGGCAAAGGCCGGCCCACTTCATCGGCAGCTGTTGTGTTGCTGCAAGGCCTGTGCCGGCCGGATCATCTGCAGCTGTGGTACTTCAAGGCCTGTGCCGGCTAGTTCATCTGCCGGCTGTGTTTGCCTGCAACGGCCTTCTTCTGCGGGCTGTGTTTGCCTGCTGCCTTTGCCATGCCATGCCCACTGCCCCTGTTCACCAGCCCCGTTCAATTTTTGCTTTGCCCCCCCCCCCCTGTTCATTGCCATGTGCGCCAGGATCGTAAAAGCAACAGTTTGCAAGCTGCAAGAACTGCCCTGTTGGCAGCTACAACACGGGCCTGCAGTGGCGGCCCGTGCACCGTGTTTGCGTTCAGTTCAAACCATTCATCCATCCATTCGTTGTGTTCATTGCGTGTGCCACTTGAGCTGGCACGGAGACTACGTTTGTGCAGCCCATGCACCGTTGTGGTTCACTGCGTTCAGTTCAAAAAGGAAGGCCTTGGACTGCGTGTGAGCAGCCGGCCACGTTCCCTGTCACCTGCATTGTTTTGAGCCAGAGACTGCATGCGAGCAGCCTGGCTCCCTGTTAACTGCTTTCTTTTTGCAGAGTTCAGTGATCCTGGGCCATGGTTTAGTGTAAAATTTTTAAGTTAAGGTAAGATGTACTGTAAATATGAGTGCGCCCCCGGCATGTCTGTCTTAGCGCCGGCAATTTTATTTAAGTCGTCCGTGTGAGTGAGTTTGTTTAGGTAGTTACTCAGCCCTCAGGTTATTTATTTTGGGGACACGAATACCATGAATGTCGCACTCAGGGATCCGTAGGTAAAATGTACTAGGGGAAAACTATACATGATGGCACACGAAAATTTGTCTGTAAATCTCGGGACGAGTCTGTAAAAAGGGGAGGGGGTAGTGTTGTGGTTGACGAAATTCGCAAACCACCATTCAGGTCCCTTAGGTGAGATATCTCTGTAAGTATATGTGTCGTTAGGCCCAAACCCGTTGTTTTGAGGGAATAAATGTCATTCAGTCGGGCTGCGACTCTTCAGGATAGCCGTTTTTCTTTTACTATCTTTATTTTGGACCAGCCGCCATTACTACCACCACAACCACCACCAACCACGTCTCAACAGCCATTGCACAACAACCACCAACCACAATGCCGCTTCACAACAACCCCAACGCCGCTTCACAACAACAACCACCAACCACAACGCCGCTTCACAACAACAGCCACGACCTTTACCGTCACAACTCGCCACCATCGCATCACCACCATTCTTGCGCCACTTGTGGGCACCGATGCTGGACTCGTGCAGGGCGCGCACCGAGCAGCGTGTTCAGAAACATCACAGACTTTCCGAGAAAAACGGATCAAAAACGACTCACGCCCACTTCTGTTCCGTCCTATCGGAGAGCGTGGGGCGATTTGGCCCCGCCTCCAGGGCGTTGGAGTGCGGTCGCTATATGCAAATTCATGGATCAAAAAGCATTCACGCCCACTTTTCCTCGGTCCAATGGGGAGCCAGTTGGAGGTGAAGGGTCGGAGGTAAAGGGTCAAAGGTGGGGGGGCGAAGCCACGGGGGATATAAACGGCCGCGCTCGCCAAACAGTTGAGTTCGGAGGGGAGAAGTCAAGAGTTCGCGGTTGGGAGTTGTCGGTGGAGCTGGGAAGAAGTGGTTGTAGTCAGAGTGAAGAGGACGGAGCTGTGGAGAGGTGGCGGCGGCGAAGGCGATTGAGGGGGTGCTCGCGTCGGAGTCGGGGAGCTGCGGAGGGAGAGGCCGGCGGCGCGACCGAGGTCGAGGTGGAGACGCTCGTCGCGGGACCCGAGACAGGGTGATATCCTCCTCCCCCCCCCGAGCATCAACAACCCCCTCCTGTTTCCCCCCCGCGCTGAGATAGTGCGACAAGGGGGCCCCTTTCCCCCCCCTACCAGACACTGTCCGCGAGGCCCGCGGAGTTGAGGCGCCACCGCCGCTCTGCGTCTCATCATCAGACGGGTAGGCCCGACACGGTCTCGGCCCCAGGCCCGTCTACCCCCCTCATCCTGGACGGTGGTTCTTTTTCTTTTGCTTTAGGTATCTGTGTTGTCAGTGCCGTCTGTGAAGTAAAATTGTATAAGTGTTGCCGTGTGCTCGGTAGTCGGATAGCTCTGCATTGTGTTTCTCTTTTATATTTGCTTTTTGTGTAATATTGTGTTTCTTCTCCTTTTACATGTGCTTTTGGTGTAATTGTATATGTGTGCTTCCCGTTCATCGCGAAATAAATGTGAGTTATGTTGAACTGTTTTCCCGCTTCGCTTTTTCTTTCATTGAATCTCCATCTTGCTTCACGTAAAGGGTTGGTCATGGGCTAAAACGCCCGATAATTAATCAAACCGTCGAGGCCGACGAATAACACCGCTCAGTTATCCCGATAGTACGGAACGGGTCGCTTAAAGTGGCCCGTGTCCGAAGTCGACCTGCGGCGAGGTGCGATCGCCCGGTCTACCCTCCGTGTGGGTACTTAGGTAGGTCGAATTTGGCGAGCAACCCTATCCCACGCGGGGGCCGATTGGCACGATCGTGGTGAGACCGAAAGGTCCACCCGTGACTAGTTCCCGGCGTTAGTCCGAGAGGGTCACGACTGGATTGTCCATCCGGTGGGCGACGTGCCGCGATTCGAGTTACGTGGCCGTCCGCACGCCGGCGGGCGCGAATCTGCAACAATATATATATATATATATATATATATATCCATACATATACATATATATATATATATATCCATATATATATATATATATATATATATATATATATATATATATATATATATCCATACATATACATATATATATATATATATATCCATACATATACATATATATATATATATCCATACATATACATATATATATATATATATCCATACATATACATATATATATATATATCCATACATATACATATATATATATATATCCATACATATACATATATATATATATCCATACATATACATATATATATATATATATATATATATATATATATATATATATATCCATACATATACATATACATATATATATCCATACATATACATATACATATACATATATATATATATCCATACATATACATATACATATACATATTTATATAGATCCAACGGTGTCCATTGCAAAGAGTCGGTGAGCCCTTGTCGTCATCCTGGACAAATTCTAAATTCTTGCCCTCACCAGCAGAGGGCACAGCATCAGTGGCACAACCATGACCTCAGCCAATGATGATAACATCCTCGATTTACAATGTTTTGAGAGCAAGTTTGGCCTGTCCACAAGTGGTCAAATTCCTTCCGAAGCATTACAATCCAGCAAACGATCGATTTCCTTCATTTTTGTTTGATATGCTACACCTTAAACACCAGGATGCATTTCATAAATGCAAGTTTTCATCGTGAGTCAGACGGAAAACACAGAATGTTTTTATTGCATCGAGGTGCACATTTAAGTCATTGAAACCTTCTTATGCACGTTTAAACACAAAATGAACAGCACGAGCATGTTTTCCTTTGTAAACCCCAAGTGCGGTCAGAACAAAGCCCTGTGGATAGGCATCTGGAGGAGAACCCTTCCCACCACATCCAGATCAAAAAAAAGCAAAAATACAGGAGGCAATGCAGGTTTCGCTTCGTGCGATAAATTTAAATACTGCACGAAACAGGTACTTGTATAAATTCTCGATACCTTTTAAACATACGAGGAGAATTTTATCAATACGAAAAGCAAGGCGAACCTGGATTCTCAGCTCTTTTTCTGAAGGATTTTTGAAGTTAACCTGAACCCGACTCGGTGGTGTAATGATTAGAGCGTCCACTCTGAGTCTGGGCGGTCAGCTGTTCGAACCCAACCTCCGTCGAGTCACATCAATGACTTTTAAAATGGTACATGCTTCTCCCTTGCTTGACAATCAGCATTGAGAGGACAGAAAACAAACATCCAACCATAGGTTGGCATCCATTGCACAGGCTTCATTAGCCTAATGGCCTCTTCCTGCGTTGAAGTTCCTTGTAAGGCAACTCGTTGTTTGCAAGGCAACTCGTTTAATTGCACAGGCAACTCGTTGTTTGCAAGGAAGGAAATGTTTCGAAATAAAAATTTATCAAAACAACCACCTGCACCTGAGCGTGTATAAAAGATATGCTCCGTGCAAAGTTTATAATGCTTTTTAAAAGCAATAAAAATAGCGATATAAATATATGCAATACATTTTTCATAGTAATAACTAAATCAGTACCATTCTATGGGAGTTTGACACAAGGTGAAAATACTGTTAGTGACAGACAATTTTGATAGTAAACTACAAAGTAACAAATGGCAACTTCACTTATCTCAAACCTGTTGCTGCATAAAGTATTTCTCATAACAATAAGAATAATAATAATAATAAAATTAATAATAATAGTTTCTCAAACATAGTCCCCGCTGAAGCCTGCGGCCAGGTGAGGGAAGGGGGGGGGGGGTCGCACAAAACAGCAGGTGAGTAACCAGCAGCAGAAACTGGAGAGCAGGGAATCACAGACCTTCAAAGACCTGCTCACACCACCTGGTGCACCAGCACCTACATGCAGGTAAGTCCACCAAAAAGCCACTCTGAGAGTGAGTCAAATAGAAGACCCTTCAATCGTATCACTCACAAGTCCACTATGCATCTCAAGGACATCCTGTGCACTTGCTCCAGTTCGAGCCGACACCTCAAATCTCTTGGTCTCAGGCATGACGTGTACAAAGCTATGGGCGTTTTTACTCTCCAGACATCAACATCACGAGAAAACCTTGGAGCGGAAGCAAATGAAATAAATTATTTCGCCAAAATGAAATCAAGGTGGTCCTGAACTATCAGTCTTGGAGACATGCATTCTTACGGCTTTAAAAATATTAACATGATGAGCAATGGCACTCCATCACCGTAAAAGTAAAAATAAAAAACCTCGCGTTAAACCTTTTATTCTGGTGCCTGCACTCAAATTCATTTAATAGAAAGCAAACGACCCAACCAGCAGAACCGCCAACTCGAACCATGACTATAACGGCGAGAAAATTTAATTTGTTCTTCGAAACGCTTCACTTCTACCAATGAACAGCAATTCACCGGACACACTTTCTGCCCTTTCAGCAGATTTAAAGTTTAAAAAAAAATCAATATAAGTATCAAATTGGATGACAAATGGCTTGAGTCGCCGTCAATCAATCTCGTGATGGATGTGAAGATCAAATTTGAATTGTCATCACGGCACACAAACACCCCTTTTACCACTGCGAACATTTCCGACTCTTCACAACAGGCTCAAAATCCAGAGATCATCTGCACTTGGAGTTATCTACGCGAGCCGTTATGTACAAACCACTTTCACATTTTGGAATCGTGTACGCAACATGGAAATGTTTTCTTACAGATACGTTACAGGAACAAAAACAGATTGCATCACAGTGCAGGTGCTTTCCTTTGAACACACAATCACTTTTTGGCTCAAATTGCAGAACAGTTTTTGAGGCTTTTACAGAGAAGCTATATTGATGGAAAATAATGAGTATTGCAGCAAAGCGTTACAGCGGCTGGATCCCCAAAGGGACAACTCATCTAGTCAACTGGACTGAACCCACGACTCCATGACAAGACAGAAAGCGTATGAAGGGGGAAAGGTCCAACAGGAGCGATATAGGTCTCTACAATAGCAAAACGAGAGGAGCCACTGAAAGCCCAGCTATAGTGACATGGTTGTTCTAGTGTCGTTGGCAAACAACGCCACCGAGCAGCAACAAAGACCTCGCTGCAGGAATGCTTGAGGGAGACAAGTTTGTGGTAAAGTGAATATCCTGTTTGCAGGCAACAGTTAAATCTCTTTCCCTCACAATGCTGCCTCTCTCCCAAATGAACAGCTTTGTAAGTTTCATCCAGGATGGAGGACATCTGCTAGATGGTTGAAGTCCTTTCGGTTCCATCTGCAAAATAAGACGAATAGATTTTCAACGGTGTTGTATCATGCATTTTCTTTTTTGTATACATAGTCAAGGGTCACGCAAGAGCTAGGAGAAGTACATTGAATGGATCAGGATGCAGTGAGACAAAAGGAACAGCAGAGGGAGGGGAGAAACACCAACAGCAGAGTTGAAGGCCAAGATAAAGGGAGACAGACAAACAATGGGTGTGTGGAGGAATGAGGGGCAGGAGAGGATGCATGCAGTGGACAAGGTGGATACAGAAGGGAACTTTCAGGAGGGGGGAGGGGAGAATTGGTAAACGAACAAGATCGGTAAATGCATGTCAGAGAAATGGTTGAGGACTTGTTCGACACCGGGTTGTTTTTTTTTTACAAATAAAATGGCTGCCAACCGGCCATCTTTGCATCGCAAAACAAAATGACGTGCATATGTATACCATCATTTGTTGTCTTTCTGCCAAGTACAAATAAAATCAGTCCATACATGTCCAAGATATGGTTGCGGATGCACGCATGCACACAAAAATCGAGACCAAATCCAAAAGCCCCCGCTTCGGACGGACCGAGTCCAACGGGGGTTATAAAACAGTTGTACAAAGTTGAAATTGTGTACAAGCCTGCATTTTGTACTGCCAGTTCTGATCAAATTTTGAACAGGATCTGTAAAGTAACGAGTAGTTTCAATTAAATAGCACAAATGGCTGCTGGTTGAGAACTCAGTTATGCAGAGTCACAGAAAGATGAACAATTGCACACAAAGGACACTCATTTGTGAGATTGAATTCGACTTTGGGGCCAGAAGGCATCAGTGGCCATGTTCACAAATCCTGCACTGCTGCTCTTGTTTCACCTTTGACCACCTCCCATCAGAAGAACACAGGGTAGGGCAGCACAGTGGGCTCAGGAAGTGGAATCTGAAAGTAGTTCAAGGACTCTCTAACTGTTCAACTGTCTCTGAATGGACTCGCTCTCGAGAACTGCTTCTTCCTCACCCCCCCAACCCTCCACCCCAACCCAACCCTCTCTCTGAATCACTGTGAAGTATACTGATCACTGTTGGTATGTCACTTAACTTTTATTTCCCCATCATACATCCTAAGTCCATCTTTGAAAGCCTTCCAATCCACTAGGTGGTTCAAATAATGGTGGTCTCATAATGCCCAAACAATACCAATTATTTTTATCAGGAATAATTACAAACACGGTGCTTGTACAAATAAGACTAACATAATTAGGAAAAAAAATAAAAATAATAAAAGTATGTGCAATGCCATTAGACACACTCACCCCCCAGGGCATGCTCCGTCATGCGAAGGCACAGAGACTCCAGCCGTGTATTTATTTCAGGCTCCGTTACAGGCACCTGAAAACCTGGATCAGCAAAGAAGAGCAAAATGATTTAAGCACAGCATTGAAAACAACAAAAAAGCAAACAAACGCACTGCAAAAAAGTACTATCTTAAGCCCTTCCCTTTCTCGTTGATAAATTATTGTTCCTTTTATAATTACCAAATAATGATCATGTTTTCACCTCATTGCAACTTATTATTGAAGCACTAAATAAACAGTAAAGGGCCAGTGAGTGGCTGCGTCCCCGCTGGGCAGCGACCGGCTGCACACATCAATTCAAATGGCTCGCTGAATAAATGTCTTCACCTTAACCAGAATCTAAGCTCACAAAGTTACCAACAGGTATGGTTTATAAACGAAACAGAACAGTAAAGTTTGAGTACTCAACACAAGGATAACACTACACAAAAAAACCCGAAAAAAAAACCATGCATTTGAAATCGAGCAACATATTTTCGAGGGTTTAATATTTATATGCATCACTTGCTACAAATGCCAAAAAAATACCAAATAATATCTAAAGGATAACTTAGGCTTGAATGCAGGTGGGGCTCATCAGCAAACAATAAGCCTGATTTTGGCTAAACGGTTAAGGCGGCTGGCTTAAGATATTTGAGCCTCGAGTTTGAGCCCCAGTCATGCTGTTAAAATAAACACAGGTGGGTTGACTCAGCCTGTCATCTTTCTGAGATCGGCAAAATGAATACCAGCTTACTGGGAACAGAGGGCACTGCATCAGTGGCACAGCCTTGCTTCCAGCAATGATGCAGCCACAGGCTGCATACCAAAATGTGTTTTCATCAGCAGACAAACTCGACAACCATTTAGATTGGCAGTCATTGTGGGAAATTTCACAAGGTGGGGAGAAAGTGCTTAATTTGACTTTACTAAGCAAGGCAAAGAAAAGTCCACACAATGTGTACAAGTCATTGAAAAATCCACACAAAGTGTAGTGGTCATGGAAAAGTCCACACGATGTGTACAAGTCATTGCAAAATCCACACAAAGTGTACAAGTCATGGAAAAGTCCACACAATGTGTACAAGTCATGGAAAAGTCCATAAGAAGCGTAGAAGTCATGGAAAAGTCCACACGAAGTGTACAAGTCATGGAAAAGTCCACACGAAGTGTACAACTCATGGAAAAGTCCACACAAAGTGTAGTAGTCATGGAAAAGTCCACACGATGTATACAAGTCATTGCAAAATCCACACAAAGTGTACAAGTCATGGAAAAGTTCACACGATGTGTACAAGTCATGGAAAAGTCCATAAGAAGCGTAGAAGTCATGGAAAAGTCCACACGAAGTGTACAAGTCATGGAAAAGTCCACACGAAGTGTACAAGTCATGGAAAAGTCCACACAAAGTGTAGTAGTCATGGAAAAGTCCACACGATGTGTACAAGTCATTGCAAAATCCACACAAAGTGTACAAGTCATGGAAAAGTTCACACGATGTGTACAAGTCATGGAAAAGTCCATAAGAAGCGTAGAAGTCATGGAAAAGTCCACACAAAGTGTAGTAGTCATGGAAAAGTCCACACGATGTGTACAAGTCATGGAAAAGTCCATAAGAAGTGTAGAAGTCATGGAAAAGTCCACACGAAGTGTACAAGTCATAGAAAAGTCCACACGAAGTGTACAAGTCATGGAAAAGTCCACACAAAGTGTAGTAGTAATGGAAAAGTCCACACGATGTGTACAATTCATTGCAAGATCCACACAAAGTGTACAAGTCATGGAAAAGTTCACACGATGTGTACAAGTCATTGCAAAATCCACACAAAGTGTACAAGTCATGGAAAAGTCCACACGATGTGTACAAGTCATGGAAAAGTCCACACGAAGTGTACAAGTCATTGAAACATCCACACAAAGTGTAGTGGTCATGGAAAAGTCCACACGATGTGTACAAGTCATTGCAAAATCCACACAAAGTGTACAAGTCATGGAAAAGTCCACACAATGTGTACAAGTCATGGAAAAGTCCATAAGAAGCGTAGAAGTCATGGAAAAGTCCACATGAAGTGTACAAGTCATGGAAAAGTCCACACGAAGTGTACAAGTCATGGAAAAGTCCACACAAAGTGTAGTAGTCATGGAAAAGTCCACACTATGTGTACAAGTCATTGCAAAATCCACACAAAGTGTACAAGTCATGGAAAAGTTCACACGATGTGTACAAGTCATGGAAAAGTCCATAAGAAGCGTAGAAGTCATGGAAAAGTCCACACAAAGTGTAGTAGTCATGGAAAAGTCCACATGATGTGTACAAGTCATGGAAAAGTCCATAAGAAGTGTAGAAGTCATGGAAAAGTCCACACGAAGTGTACAAGTCATAGAAAAGTCCACACGAAGTGTACAAGTCATTGCAAGATCCACACAAAGTGTACAAGTTATGGAAAAGTTCACACGATGTTTACAAGTCATTGCAAAATCCACACAAAGTGTACAAGTCATGGAAAAGTCTACACGATGTGTACAAGTCATGGAAAAGTCCACACGAAGTGTACAAGTCATGGAAAAGTCCACACGAAGTGTACAAGTCATGGAAAAGTTCACACGAAGTGTACAAGTCATGGAAAAGTCTACACAAAGTGTAGTAGTCATGGAAAAGTTCACACGATGTGTACAAGTCATGGAAAAGTCCATAAGAAGCGTAGAAGTCATGGAAAAGTCCACACAAAGTGTAGAAGTCATGGAAAAGTCCACACGATGTGTACAAGTCATGGAAAAGTCCATAAGAAGTGTAGAAGTCATGGAAAAGTCCACACGAAGTGTACAAGTCATAGAAAAGTCCACACGAAGTGTACAAGTCATTGCAAGATCCACACAAAGTGTACAAGTTATGGAAAAGTTCACACGATGTGTACAAGTCATTGCAAAATCCACACAAAGTGTACAAGTCATTGAAAAATCCACACAAAGTATAGTAGTCATGGAAAAGTCCACACTGTGTACAAGTCATGGAAAAGTCCACACGAAGTGTCGTAGTCATGGAAAAGTCCACACGATGTGTACAAGTCATGGAAAAGTCCATAAGAAGCGTAGAAGTCATGGAAAAGTCCACACGAAGTGTACAAGTCATAGAAAAGTCCACACGAAGTGTACAAGTCATTGCAATATCCACACAAAGTGTACAAGTCATGGAAAAGTTCACACGAAGTGTACAAGTCATTGAAAAATCCACACAAAGTGTAGTAGTCATGGAAAAGTCCACACGATGTGTACAAGTCATGGAAAAGTCCACACGAAGTGTAGTAGTCATGGAAAAGTCCACACGATGTGTACAAGTCATGGAAAAGTCCATAAGAAGCATAGAAGTCATGGAAAAGTCCACACGATGTGTACAAGTCATGGAAAAGTCCATAAGAAGCGTAGAAGTCATGGAAAAGTCCACACGAAGTGCACAAGTCATTGCAAAATCCACACAAAGTGTACAAGCCATGGAAAAGTTCACACGAAGTGTACAAGTCATTGAAAAATCCACACAAAGTGTAGTAGTCATGGAAAAGTCCACACGATGTGTACAAGTCATGGAAAAGTCCACACGAAGTGTACAAGTCATTGAAAAATCCACACAAAGTGTAGTAGTCATGGAAAAGTCCACACGATGTGTACAAGTCATGGAAAAGTCCACACGAAGTGTACAAGTCATGGAAAAGTCCATAAGAAGCGTAGAAGTCATGGAAAAGTCCACACGAAGTGTACAAGTCATAGAAAAGTCCACACGAAGTGTACAAGTCATTGCAAAATCCACACAAAGTGTACAAGCCATGGAAAAGTTCACATGATGTGTACAAGTCATTGCAAAATCCACACAAAGTGTACAAGTCATGGAAAAGTCCACACGATGTGTACAAGTCATGGAAAAGTCCACACGAAGTGTACAAGTCATTGAAAAATCCACACAAAGTGTAGTAGTCATGGAAAAGTCCACACGATGTGTACAAGTCATGGAAAAGTCCACACGAAGTGTACAAGTCATGGAAAAGTCCACACGAAGTGTACAAGTCATGGAAAAGTCCACACGAAGTGTACAAGTCATGGAAAAGTCCACACGAAGTGTACAAGTCGTAGAAAAGTAAGTACACACGAAGTGTCAAAGTCATGGAAAACAACGTTATTCTGCACTGACCACCGGCATATATCAACCAAACAAAAATCCTAAAACTCTGTTCTGTGATACGATGATGAAATTTGTGGAAATCACAGGACTCAAGATCATGCATGCAGCTAAGTCCACTCAGTATAACAATAATACCAGTAGAATAAAGATACAGTACACAGATTTAGTAAAATAACGAGGGTTGAAGCAAAATGCACGTGCCCAAACGTGGCTACAGGACAACTGCAACCATGAAATAAAAGGGAAAGGCAGAGTGTAAAAACAATGGTGAAAATATCGATTGGATGAAAAGCAGCCCTTTAAAACCCCTTGCTTGGTGAGTCTCGGACTCCAGGCAGACTGATTATATCCACGAAGATATGCACAAAGCAAATCAAAAGCCTGCAGAGCTCTTGTTCACAAGCAATAGGCATCAGGCAAAGCTGCTGACACAAATATTGGCCAAAGATATAGCTTTTATATAAAGTATTTGAATCTGTGAATCGCTTAGCCACTTGTAAATTACAGTTATGGTTGTGGGAGTAGATGGAGGCATTTAACAGGGAAGTTAGGATTGAATAGAGGCATTTGGTCCGTGGACATGTAGGAGACGTCTCGATGTAATTAAGTAAGGAAACTGTGAGCTTAAGTGCTACGTGTCACCACATTGGAGGGGTGGGGGGGGGGGTTAGTGTCGTGTTCATTAGGGATGAAAAGTAAGTTCCCCCAGTATGTGATTGCCACCCTGTGACCTTTCCCTATGTTTTAATAACCAAAACTACGATAGCAAACGTGCCGAGCAGGCAGAGGCTCTAAAGTGTAAAAGGGTGACGGCAGGCAAAGTCACGCCCCCAAGGCTGATGATTGATGGGTGTGATGTCAAAAGCAAACCGAGCAGGCGGAAGCCCCACCTTCCCAGGTTTCGTGCGAGCAAGCCACACCCCAGAGGAGGAAACGGTGGTTCAGGGTGAGGTCAGTCAGAGGAGAGAGAGCGCACGCACGAGGTCAGTGTGAGGAAGGCACGAGTGCATATTGCAGGATGCATGCGGTCGAGAGAGAATGTAGCTAGGAGATGGCCTGTAAGAACGGGGCTTTACGGCTGGCTTTCCTTCGACGCACGAAGAAGACAGCACGATTCTTGTATTGTGTTGAGGCAAATTGACTCGCGTGGTAGAGCAAGACGCTGGCCTTTGGCCCTTGGTTGAGTCATGAGGATCAGACCCTGAGCCTCGTGTATGTCAAATAGTAGGTCGGTGAGGACGATCAACGCACGAAGCAGCTGCACAGGGTCTCTGAGCCTTGGTGTTGAGTGCCGCTCGTGGATTACCTGGCATACATTTGTCCCACTGAGAGAAGTGACGACACCATTTTGCGTGTGTCTACACGTGCAAATAGAGGTGCCTCAGTTCCAAGTTCCACAAAGACCATCTCTGGGCAATGCTAAGTGCAAGAATAAAATAAGGGGTTTTCTTTTATTTCATTTCCCCTTGTCTGTATTCAAGTATGCATGTAGAGGCATCTAAACGTAGAGTTTAATTTACCTCACATATTTATAATTATTACATTCATTATTGTCCTTTGTAAATATTTGTCGACTTTCATTAAATGTGTTCATTGTAAGAAGCTGTATCCGTGTATTTGTCGTGGGGTTCGAGTATAAACCCTTGTGCATCCATTCCCATGCCTCCGTCGCACCACCATTGCCCTATGCCCTTCCCGCGCATGTATTCATCTTCGAGAGTGTCGGTTGTAGTCCTCCAACGGAGAAATTCGGTCGTCCGGGACGGCCGATGTTCACCGCCAATCACCACAAAATTGGGTCGGGGGGGTGGGGGGGTTAACCCTGGGCTGCCACCGCCACGACATTACTAAATGAACTCTATCCTCAGTTACATCCAGGTACCCACCAAGGCGACCCTTGATAAGCTAATGAGATCCTACTGCTTCAAAATTTGATGTTTTAAACAGTTGCCAACAACCCTCGCGTCATACTAAAATACACAATTTGGTGTCTGTCTGGATAAGTGATGACTGAATGTATAGTGGACAGACAATCTCGATAAAAGCCTGACAGGAGGAGACTGAGTCACATGATGGAGGTTGTAGCAACTTAATTTGCTCCTCTCACTGAGGGGGTTTTCCACCTTGGGTGACATCAGTGATAAGGTAGCGCATCGTGGCATTTTTACAAGTCCACTTCTAATAACAAAAGTAACTAGAAGGGCACTCGGTAGAGCACATACCTCCGCCACGCAATGCCTGATCCAGTGGAACATAGAGCCCAATAACTTTTTGAAATATCATGCCATATCTCATTTTTATCTGAATCTCTCAATGGTGAAGAATCACTTTACAATTGAATTAACCTCGTATCCAGATTCGGATCTTCACCAAAATTGTATGAATTCTTCCTTGTCACACACCCAATCTGTCCACCAATTATCATCCGAATCCATCCCCAACTTTTTGATATATCCTGCACACAGACAGACAAACAGGGGTGAAAACACAGCCTCCTTCCACCTGCGGTGGCAGAGGTAATAACAACTCATGATAAAAGCATAATTGGTTCACGAGCGCCAGCGAGTGACCACTATATTCGTTATGTGGGTGTCTGTCTGTCCCGAGCATAGCTCCGTGGGTTTTGATCCGATCCTGATAATGTTTGGGTGGGAGGTTAATATCATGATCTAGTTGTGTTTTCCTAAGAATGGGAGTGCCGCGCCCATTATGGGCGGAGCCACGCCCCAAAAACGTGTTTTTAGGGGGTAGCTGATTTCAAGTTACATCTTCTCCGAAGGGGTTTGTCAAATCTGGCAGAGGTTTCGGTATTTGGTTAGCCCAATGGCACCTGCATAGCCCCACGGAGCTCGATTTTTCATTTTTGTCTCAAGGTCAAGGTCGGGAACTTAGAAAATGTCAAAAACATCAATAAATTGGGCATCGAGCTCCTAGGGTTTTCAACTGTTTCGAATGAAAGTTGGTGTGCAAGTAGTGCTCTTCGGGTACTACAACTTTCATCATTTACGTTTTTCCCGATTCCCGCCAGTTTGCCCGTGGCGTCCCCTCGAAGGTCAAAAAAATAAAAAAGGCGAACCGTGTACATTGCTCGTGAACCATCGCCGTCTCCAGACTTGTACTGTATTAATTTTACGAGTCGAACCCCATAGAAATTCCACGTAATGTCCAGTGTCTTGTGGCATACAATTTCAATCATCATGCTGTGTGGCACTTTATCGAGCGTTTCAAAATGACGCAAAAACTGTTTTTGAACATTAAACTTCCTCATGCTGCAACTTCACAGTCGATGACATCGTGTGTGTGACCGTTTTCCTTGGCGTTTGTCTTGGGTCTCCGTGTCAAGAATTTTCACTCGAACTTCCATAAGAGCCCTTCCTCGAGAAAATTCCACATATAGTTGGCTATGGGTGAAGACAGGCTGAGGTTAAGAAAATGCCAACCTTGTCAAATGTCTGGCCTTGTGCCTTTGATCGTCATCGAGTAAGCAAAGCATAGGGGAAACTGGATTCTCTGTGAAGTGAATGGCAAGCTGGTAACACTCGGGTGAGCTTTACTCAAGGTATGAGAACTCGATTTCCAGAATTCGGGCCAGAAGTCAGTTTCGCTTCAACACAGTTTTGGTGCAGATTGATGACCTCTAATCTGGTACCACTGCATAGTTCATGTTGCAGGGCAAGGTTGCAAAGCACCATTTTGAGACAACCAATTCTTGAGATTAAGGTGGTGAGATGGCATCCCAGAAGAATGATGTGATGGAATTGATGAATTCCATCAGATAGTTCTCTGCCTCCTCAACATTGGCACACTTAACTGAATCTGTGCTGAGGTAAGTGACTGTTTCACCTGACAATGTCTGCATGACTTCTTCATTCACGGCCAGGCAGTTGTCGTTTTTAGGAGACAGGATGACATGGGTGCGTCTGTCCACGCTGGATGTATTCACAAAAACAGTGTCAAATCAGGGAACCTCTTACAAGGCATGTAGCAGGTAATTAATTATATGACATCTCTTACAAGTAGCCAGAAATCAGGCACAAGGATTCCACTGCCAAGACAAAGCAGCCATCTTGAGAAGTTTTCCTGGTCTGGGCGTTTGAGCAAGTTTTGAGTGAGCACCAAATGATGAAAATGAACGTTTGAGGCATGTGTCGACAACGATTACTGGTTGGGATCGTGGTACAATTGGTAGGACTTGTCTGAAATCCCCACCGAACAGAATGGCTTTGCCTCCAGAAGACTGTCTGAGTGCAGTGACGTCTTACAAACATCTGACTATGGCATGAAGTGCATGGGTGGGTATCATGGATGCTTCATAAACGATGAACAGCATCTGATTACGCAGGATGTCAGCATGATGTGAAGTGGGAGAAACGTTGCAGGAACTGTTTTTTTTACAACCAGCACTGGAAGCTTGAACCAACTTTGTGCTGTTTTACCCCAGTCAAGAGCATAGCTACAATTCCAGTTGAGGCAATTCCAGTCCATGCAACCTGATGGCCATTGTGATGGAGGTGTCTCATCAGCATGTTGAAAACAAATGTCTTCCCTGCAACTCCTGGGGCAACGACATAAAAGCAGAGCTTGTGGTGGATCTTCTCTAACAATAATGTGTATGGCTTTAAGTACATAATCCACCAACCATCATCAGTCACTCAGTTGATCAGTCAGCAGGCTCTTCTTGAGGTACTTCTGCAGTGGCCAAGTCTTGTTCTTGTGGCTGTAGAAGACCAAGTGTTTATCACACAGCTTGTTGGTTTCCCTCCTATCATCAAAAATTGGGGGTCCCGAAGGCTTTGCCCCAATCCCGTCATCCGGTGAGCTGCCCTGCAAAGGGAAGCTGCACAGGAGGTACTCCCACGGAGTGGGTTTTCAGATGTTTTTTATGCTTCGAGAATGTTTTGCGGAATGAAGGGTTTTACGGTGGCCGGAGTGCAAATCCTGCCACCAACCTCCTAATAAGAAGTAACCCAACTGTAGGAGGACGTCCGCAGACACAGTTGGACACTAGATATGGATGGCCGTTGGCTCACAAGGAGCTCCTCCGCCCTTTGACAGGTTTTGTTTTTAATCCTGTTGGTGTCCACGTCCAAACACCCTCCTCACCAGGAAACCTGGTGGGGGAGACGGTTTAGTCGCCGAAAACCTGAACATGAAACAGGTTAGTACAGGTTTATATGGTACCTCGAGCAAGTCACAGATCTGATCTCGCCTGACCTGGCATGCTGGATCAATGGAAGGAAATGACAATCACGGACAGGTTGAAACGTCAACAAGGAATTTATTATTAAGGAAAATAAATAAACTGAAGAACTTTTTATTTCCTTGTCGATTAAATGGGTGAATTCAAATCAAATGTTCAATCAACAAAATAATCTCAAAGAAAGAAAGAATTCAACAAGCATTTATGGAAAAATGGCCAAAGAGCAGATGTTTATCACTATGCCTTACTTAACAATTAACCATGAGACATGGGTACCTATCAGATCAATTAGGGGGGAAAATAAATCCTGTCTCAGCTTACCAAGACACAAGTGATCGTGCGTCACCTAAAAATGGCCCAAAATGTGTGAGCATGCCTTGGTCAACTGCCAGCACCCTGCACCCATCTGCAAACAGGTTGGAACACCAATCGACATGTCGTCACCCCCAGGAACCAGGAACACCAAGAACCAGGTATGCCAAGAGCAGAACCAGCACGAGTGGTCCAACTGTCCCCAACCATCAGGAGTTGTCACCAACGTTCAGGAGCTGTCACCTTCGGTCAGTCGCTGTAACCAACCGTCTGGAAGGCAGTCCTGCTGTCCTTTTTATAGGCGACCGGTGTGGGCGGAGCCTCAAGCAGACTTCAGCCAAATCCAGCTTGCCCGTTGGTGCATCGCTGCACGTGACCTCCCACCGTCAATTATCGTGGTCATTCTCTCCTCACCATCGAACGAGATGCAACTCCCAATTAACACAGGCTTGGCTTACGGACACAATGTTCGGGGCGCTGGACGAACGCCAGAAAACAGCCATTTGCCAGAACAACCGAGCGAAAATGTGAAGAGCTCACAAAACGTCAACGAGCAATGATCACATCTTTGTTTGGCCCGATACGAATAAGTTAAGTGTCCATAGAGCTGCTGAACTGGGTGTCGATCCCGATGGAAGAAGGTAGGTGTCAAACATGGGTATCGAACGTCAATGGGGGAAAAAGATGGATACTGGAGGTAAATGATGCACAGCTATGTTTGACCGTCAGAATGAATGAAATGTGAAAATGATAACCAAAATAAAGTGTGTAAATAAATCGTGTATTTCCAAGCCAATGTGTCTTGATGGAAAGGGAATAGAATGAGTATCCGTTGAGCTAACGGCTATCTATCGCGTGCACGAACGGTGAATTTCGCGAATGCAGAAATGAAAACTGACGTAAAATCACATATCATGAATGTGTCGTAAAGAGGAAAAGGTTATCCCATAAGGAGAGAGAACCTGTTCTCCACCCTTCTCCAAAGCATCAAAGAGTTAGAATCCCACCAGAAAAAAAAAACATGATGACCATCTGCCTAATATGCTGTTAGTCCTCAGTGTACCACCAAAACAGCGCCGACCCGCCGAGGCATGGACTCTACAAGACCCCTGAAGGTGTCCTGTGATATCTGGCACCAAAACATTAGCAGCAGATCCTTCAAGTCCTGTAAGTTGCGAGGTGGAGCCGCCGTGGATCGGTCTTGTCGGTCCAGCACATCCCACAGATGCTCAATCAGATCGAGATCTGGAGAATTTGGAGGCCAGGGCAACACCGTCAACACTTCATCATGTTCCTCAAATCATTCCCGAAGAATGTGTGCAGTGTG
>NC_140967.1:3891474-3948974 GCF_056783735.1 Eptatretus burgeri | reverse complement strand
AAAGATGCTGGATGGGATTGTGGATGGGAAGATACGGAAAAGTGTGGAGATGGAGATCGGAGAAGAGCAGCAGGGTTTTAGAAAGGGTAGGGGGATGATGGATGGGATGTTCACACCAAGACAGCTGGTGGAGAATAGGTTGGAGGTGTAAGGTGTGATGGCATTGGGATTTGTGATCCTGGAGAAAGCCAATGACACAGTCCTGAGAGCGATGGAGATGGCGACAACTATATGGATGGGAGTGCTGGAAGCAGAAGTTAGGTTGGTGGAAAAGATGTAAAAGGGAACAAAGGGAAGAGTTCTGGTTGGTCCTGGGATGTCTGAGTAGTTCAGCGTGAACATCGTTTTGAGGCAGGGAAGCGCTCTCAGCCTACTCATGTTTATAATGGTGATGGAACTGGTTAGCAGGAAGATAAGCATGAGAGGTAGTATGGGGAGGATGCTGTATGTGGATGATCAGGCTGTTGTGGTGGAGAGTGGGTGGGACATGCACGAAGTATTGGGGGAGTGGAAGGAGGCATTGGAGGAACATGGGCTGAAGAAGAGTATGGAAAAGACAGGTAATGTGGGTCAGGCAGCAGAGAACGAAAATAAATGAAGATCAGGTTAGAGGGGAAGGAGATCAGACATGGAAATAGGTTTGAGTATCTGGGAGGAACAGTGATCGGGGATGGTATGTCTGAGGCAGAGGTGTGGAGGATTTAGGTGGGTGCGCGAATATGCGGAGGAGGATAGAGGGAGTAGTGGCAGACAGAATGACATGAAGAAAATTGAAAGGGAAGGTTCTGATGTCGTGTGTATTGCCGGCTTAACTTTACGGTCTGGAGATGGTGGCACTGACAGACACAACAACAGAAGCTGCAGGTTTGTGAGAACAACTGGAGTGAAGAGGGTGGACAGAAAGAGGTTGGATGAACTGAGGGAGGAGATTGGTGCACAGATGAGCTTGATGGGGAGGCTGGTGAAATGCTGGCTAAGATGGGCTGGGCACTTGGTGCAGATGGGGGAAGAGAGAATGGCAAAAAGAGTGGATAGGTTGAGGGAGCAAGGTATGAGGAAAAAGAGGTATCCCATGGTTGAGATGGGAGGATTGTGTGAGGAGGGATTAGAACGGTAGGGGTGGTTGGAGAGTAGAGAGAGTTGGCCGACGACAGAGGGAGGTGGAGGACTATCGTGGTCAAGGCAGAGCAGAGGCTTGGTGCCATCAGACCTCACCCCTATAAGGGGAAGAGAAGAAGACTTTACAAAAGCATTTGATAGTGCGAACAGAGATCCATGTGGAAAATACTCAGACACTATAGAATATCAAAGAAGTTTGTTAAGATAATAGAAAAGATCTATGAAGGATTCAAATGTAATGTCATATGCAGTAACAAGATATCTCCTGCCTTTGAGATCATTACAGGGGTTAAACAGGGCTGCCTGTTGTCAACATTGCTATTCCTCCTGATACTAGATTGGGTGTTGAGAAAGACCGCAGACCAGAATCCATACAGAATACAGTGGGGCCCAACATGAACATCTTGAAGAACTGAGTTTTGTAGACGATATTTGCCGCAGACATGACAGGGTATACAGAGTAAGGTGACCAGACAAGACAGGATCGTGTCACAGACAAGATAGGATATACAGAGCAAGGTGACCCTTCAGCATTCTGCACAAGTGGGACTGGAAGTCAACATCTCAAACAGAAAGCATGCAAATACATACAATGGACACAGGATCACATGCAATGATTCAAACATTAAAGAAATCGGCAAATTCACATATTTCAGATCAATGATCAACACTACGAGAGGGGAAGATGCAGATGGTCTTCAAATAATACAAAAAGCAAGAGTTGCATTCATTAAGATGAAAGGAACATGGAAATCAAAGAAATACAGCAGAAGAACAAAGCTAATGATGTTGGGCATAAAATGAATGATTCTCTATGAATGCGAGTCCTGGAAAGTCACCAAAGTGGAATAGTTCATCTATAGCTGTCACAAGAATATCACACGAATCTTCTGGCCAGACCGGGCTAGTAAGAAAGAGGTAGAGAGGATAACAGGAAGGAGAAATTTCATAGAGGAATTCGAACCAAGAAGGAAATGCATAGGTCATGTATTACACATGGAGAATGACAACACAGTAAAAAGCACACTATGATGGAAACCCAGGGAAAACAGAAGGTGGGTAGGCCAAGGGGACCTGGCAACAAATTAATTATCTACCTGTATAAAACGGTGTGTATTTGTGTAGTATTTGTCTGTCCCCCTTCATAAGGACAATTTAAGTAGGATTTTAAAGGCCAGCCTTTTAACACGACTGTGTGTTCACTACGGTCTATTTCTCAGGATTAAAAAAAAAAACTAAAAAAAAAAAAACCTTTTTTTCAAAAGAGGAATTAAGTCTCTTCTTTTAGAAATGTAGACGGTGACTTACAAACAAGCCTCAAGGGCGGTGTACAGAAGCGTTTAAAATCGCTGCACGTGATGTGCAACAGGTGCAGAGTAAAATGAGTGTTCATTTACATCCGTAGGATGTCTAGTAAATAAAGAAGATACAAGCACACATGATGCTAGGCAGAGGTTTCAGACTTTAGCATGCTCACAAGGCTGTACTGTCAAAATAAAACCCACCAGAAGATAAAGGAAATGAAATCACATTTGTGCATGTGGCGATTTAAAATAATGCTTCTTGCCAAGAAACATCACATCTCCCAGTCTCCTTGAATATTTTGAATAAAATCATTCCAACCAGTCATATTTGATGAGCTTTTATACTAGTTGAAAAAAAACGAGAGACAAGAGTCACCTGGATGCAACTTGAATACATGGCACAAGACCGACAGAAATGGTGCGATTTCCTGAGGGGCACCATACATCATCCGGCATGAATGGATCATAACAAAAAAAAGCTTCTTCGAACACGACTTATGATCTACAAAATGATTTCAGGACAAATGACCTTTGACCTGTTCAACCCAGGAATGAAAGAGTTCATCTATGTATCGCATTCCATATTTGTGCCAAGTTTAGTCAAAACCCCTTCGGCGATTCACAAGTTACCGCGGTAATGAAATTTGCTATGCGTGCACACACGGATGTACGGACACACAGCTGGATGGACAACATAAAAATATAATACCTCTGGCACCTTCAGCTGTGGAAGCATAATAGATAAATATGAATAAACAAATATATAAATCAGTAAGTAACTAAGTGCACAGATGAGCACAGTGTCATGTGACAAGTTGGGGCCTAAAAAGAAGAAGAAGAAAAAAAAGACTATCAATCTGTCATGTGTGATGTAATCATTTACATTCAAATCATCAGAATCAAAAATGTGCATCATCACATGATATACATTTAGGATAAGTAACAACAACAATAGCAAGAGTTCAACAAAGAAAAGCGAGAAAATGGTGAGGCATACCTGTTGGTTGACGGACAGGTGTGGTGTGTACAGGAAGGGACCGAGTTCTTTGCACCGAGCCGTGATTACGCACAGAAATGTTACCAGATGGACCCCCAAACCACAATCCCTGGAATTAAAAGAACACAAAGTTGCTGAACGAACTGTCTGGAGGAAGAAATTTGACGTGCAGTTAATTTTTTTTTATGTATCATTTGTTTTCTTTTTTGAAAATGTGAAAGAAAATCAGAAGATAAACCAGAAAGCATCTCAAAATGCATAGCCTGTCCACATCCACTTTGTCCTCTCACTAAAAACTTGACGAAAACAACAGATTAAAAAAAAAAAACATACATTTTATTTATTGGTCTTCTCCATATTCTCAAAATAAAAGGTTTGCTGAAGATGAAATGACATAACCTCACATTGTAAAAAAAAAAAAATACGTTATGGCCCGGACGCGCGCGCGCGCACACACGCACACGCACACGCACACACGCACACACACACGCACACAACCCTGTCTCCTGTTGCATTGCAGATGGGCGAATAATGACGATCAGCACACATTTACACATACTGTATGTACAGTGTATAACGATTATCACTACACATTGTTCAACCTCTTAAAGAGACCACAGTGGAAAGGGCACCCAGCGTTTCCCATTCTCGTCATCATGGAAAATCAATGACGTGGTATTGGTGGGTGGGAAGAACTACGTTTGTTTATGTATTGAACTCGGGCGATATTTTGTATTGAATTAGTTAGACAGTCCTTCATTCCATGATGGAAATGTAAAGATATTTGTCAACACAACCACAGTGTCCCTCTTAGGCCTAAGCCATAGCAATAGTGTCGAATGGTAATCACATTATTCATAGTTACATAACATGAACATAACTGAGAACAACGAAACAAATATGTCGAAAATAAATCCTACATCTATTGCTGCCAATGTGACCACTTTTTGCAAATAACATCCTCAAAATTCATGAAGGTGTGTGTATAAACAGCATAATTTACACAAGAAAAAACACCAAATGGAAAGCAAAGAAGGTTTGAAAGGAAATTACATCCTAGGTCATCTCTGCCTATAAATGCCTGAATGTTTACTTTTGTTTGTTCAAAGCCAAGTTCTTAAAACAGAAAATGGAAAAAGAATCCATACATTGCATTTTAAATGATGCAATTAGTCTTCATGAAACACAACTAATCAATTCTAATTAAAGTTCATGAGTCTAAGATTTTCTTATATAAGCACAAAATTCCTGTCTTGTAAGGACCTGAAGGTCCCTGTGGTCTCCATCTTGTTTACCCCTTGTACTCCGCTCCATCCCTCTCCCTTCCACAGATCTCATGTCTATGTACCCCACTGTTTCTCCTTCCCTTTCTCGCCCCTCGTCTCATGCTCCCCTTGTTGTGTATTTCTGTGTTAGCTCTTATGCGAGCCTCGATAGTGTATAAAAAATATAAATTAAAAAAACACATACAGCTTCAGGGAATACAATGATGATCATTTACAAGACTGAGTGATAAGTACACATCTGATTAAATCAGAAACCACTCCACCTGGCACAACTTGTAACTTACCAGCCTGGTCTTGGAAACCAGTGCCGGGTTGCTGCCGGGACCTCGGGGAAGAGGGGGAGCGAGACCGTTTGGGGGTGCCACCATTCCAACTCGCCCACTGCCTGGCAGGCTGCGGTGAGGGGTGGGGAAGGGGCGTGATCCCCGACGTGCCATCAGCAAATTCCCAGCTCCTCCTGTTGCGCTGGGAAGCGAGTTTGACTGCCCAAATAATGGCCAACTGTAGGGAGAATAATCCATCAACATGTCAGATTAATAGGAAGCAAACAAATGCAAAGGAAAGAGCAAAAGAAAAGAAAAAACACAAAAGGGGAAACAGTAAAAAGAAAATATGTTTGCACAATCAATCATTGATTATGATAAAAACATTAGACAGTAACAATGATTAAAAAATAAATTAAACAGTGACAATGACAAAAACATTAAAACAGTGGCAATGATTAAAACATTAAACGGTGACAATGATAAAAACATTAAACAGTGACAATGATAAAAACATTAAACAGTGACAATGATAAAAACATTAAATAGTGACAATGATTAAAAAAATACCCCCGAGCGGGAGTGCCGGTCATCTGCCAGAGGTCGACAGAAGTAAAATCAAATTAGGGGCATCTATAATCGATTCCATGGCTCGTGGATCTGGTCGTAGAATGCAGATCGCCAGAACAGTCGGTCACTTCAAATAAATGATGAAGGAGACACTTTTCTGAATAAGTGATCCTGACAACAGCAGGTGCGCTTTAATGCCAATTTATGTGATACCTGGGGTTCCAGGAAATGGTCGGTAATATGGGAATTCTGGAATGTGATTATGATCGACCGTGTTGTAAACTCTCTCTAAAACGATCAGGCACCTTCATGTAAAAGTACGTATGGACTACATGAGGATGCAAGCGGTGTTTTGGAATTCAACAGGAATGAGTGGCAGTGAAAAATGAGTGATGCACTCATTCCAAAACACACGTGTGCAACTGAGTTGCATAACAGTGTCTGCACTCGTACCAAAATACTGTGTGCATCCGAGTCGATAACCAGTGATCGTAATGATCAATACAACTCGGCAGAACTCATATTTTTGCCTAACTCAAAAAAAGTTCAAAAAGTAACTCTGTGCCAGACTGGAATAGGGGCAGTTCATAAAGTACGTACACTCTACTTCCGGGGTTCAAAACCACCCACCCCCCTCTGTATGCAGGCTAGTGACCACCCACCCACCCCCATATCACATCACAATACTTGAAGATTACAACGAACTGTACATTTATCTCAAATGCATCAGTAATTAACTACGGTAATACAGTAATATGGAACAATTATTGATGTCCACGGATTCAACATCACGTCGAAAATGTTCCTGTGAACGGGGATATTTTTCCCCCTCGCGATGACGACAGGCTCACCTTCATCTTCTGAAACGCTTTCATGTAGTCCAACACCACTTTCATAAAGTATGTATGCAGCAGTCGTACCACCCACCCACCACTGTACGCAGCTCGTACGCGGGCTTTAAACCACCCACCCCCATCATTTTTGTATTTACTTTATGAACGGCCCATATGGGGCAAAAATATGCATAAATTTGCGCAGGACCCGGAGCATCTTCAGAGATTGGCACCGGCCTCCGGATGACCACTTCAAATTAGCACCGGACATGTAAGAATCAGAGCGAAGTTTGAAGGGCTATAAAATCGGAACAAGAGCAAATTTCAAAAAAATGGCTCGTGTTCTTCTAGATAATAGTCCATAGTATCTGAATCAGTAATAACATTTGATCTCTCTTGATAAATGAGGGAGGAGATACAATTTGAAATTGACGATTTTCGCAACTTTGACAGCCTCGTGACCTTGACCTCGACCTTGGACGACCTTGAAAGTTATATCGTTGTGCATGTCTCATCGACCTCTATCCATTCCACTATTGGTTATTTGTCTCCACTCGGTTTGATTGTGGACGGACGGACTACGGACGGGCGGACAAACTTCGAGACTGGCTTTATTCGGTCATCTCTACTGAGATGATAGAGATGACCGAAAAAAACATTAAACAGTGGCAATGATAAAAATATTAAATGATGGCAATGATAAAAACATTAAACAGTGGCAATGATAAAAACATTAAACAGTGGCAATGATAAAAACATTAAACGATGGCAATGATAAAAACATTAAACGATGGCAAAGATAAAAACATTAAACGATGGCAATGATAAAAACATTAAACGATGGCAATGATAAAAACATTAAACAGTGGCAATGATAAAAACATTAAACAGTGGCAATGATAAAAACATTAAACGATGGCAATGATAAAAACATTAAACGATGGCAATGATAAAAACATTAAACAGTGGCAATGATAAAAACGTTAAACAGTGGCAATGATAAAAACATTAAACAGTGACAATGATAAAAACATTAAACGATGACAATGATAAAAACATTAAACAGTGGCAATGATAAAAACATTAAACAGTGGCAATGATAAAAACATTAAACAGTGGCAATGATAAAAATATTAAACAGTGGCAATGATAAAAACATTAAACAGTGACAATGATAAAAACATTAAACGATGACAATGATAAAAACATTAAACAGTGGCAATGATAAAAACATTAAACAGTGGCAATGATAAAAACATTAAACAGTGGCAATGATAAAAACATTAAACAATGACAATGATAAAAACATTAAACAGTGACAATGATAAGAACATTAAACAGTGATTATGATAAAAACAATAAACAGTGACAATGATAAGAACATTAAACAGTGATTATGATAAAAACATTGAACAGTGACTATGCCAAAACATTCAACAGTGACTATGATAAAAACATTAAACAGTGACAATGATAAAAACATTGAACAGTGACAATGATAAGAACATTAAACAGTGACAATGACAAGAACATTAAACAGTGGTTATGATAAAAAGATTGACAATGATTAATAGAAATTAAACAGTGACTATGATAAAAACACTGAACAGTGGCAATGATAAAAACATTAAACAGTGGCAATGATAAAAACATTAAACAGTGACAATGATAAAAACATTAAACAGTGACAATGATAAAGACATTAAACAGTGACAATGATAAAAACATTAAACAGTGACAATGATAAAAACATTAAACAGTGACAATGATAAAAACATTAAACAATGACAATGATAAAAACATTAAACAGTGACAATGATAAGAACATTAAACAGTGATTATGATAAAAACAATAAACAGTGACAATGATAAGAACATTAAACAGTGATTATGATAAAAACATTGAACAGTGACTATGCCAAAACATTCAACAGTGACTATGATAAAAACATTAAACAGTGACAATGATAAAAACATTGAACAGTGACAATGATAAGAACATTAAACAGTGACAATGACAAGAACATTAAACAGTGGTTATGATAAAAAGATTGACAATGATTAATAGAAATTAAACAGTGACTATGATAAAAACACTGAACAGTGGCAATGATAAAAACATTAAACAGTGGCAATGATAAAAACATTAAACAGTGACAATGATAAAAACATTAAACAGTGACAATGAAAAAGACATTAAACAGTGACAATGATAAAGACATTAAACAGTGACAATGATAAAAACATTAAACAGTGACAATGATAAAAACATTAAACAGTGACAATGATAAGAACATTAAACAGTGATTATGATAAAAACAATAAACAGTGACAATGATAAGAACATTAAACAGTGATTATGATAAAAACATTGAACAGTGACTATGCCAAAACATTCAACAGTGACTATGATAAAAACATTAAACAGTGACAATGATAATAACATTGAACAGTGACAATGATAAGAACATTAAACAGTGACAATGACAAGAACATTAAACAGTGACAATGACAAGAACATTAAACAGTGACAATGACAAGAACATTAAACAGTGACAATGATAAGAACATTAAACAGTGATTATGATAAAAACATTAAACAGTGACAATGATAAAAACATTGAACAGTGACAATGATAAGAACATTAAACAGTGACAATGACAAGAACATTAAACAGTGACAATGACAAGAACATTAAACAGTGACAATGACAAGAACATTAAACAGTGACAATGATAAGAACATTAAACAGTGATTATGATAAAAACATTAAACAGTGACAATGATAAAAAAATTAAACAGTGACTATGCCAAAACATTAAACAGTGGCAATGATAAAAACATTAAACAGTGGCAATGATAAAAACATTAAACAGTGGCAATGATAAAAACATTAAACAGTGGCAATGATAAAAACATTAAACATGGCAATGATAAAAACATTAAACAGTGGCAGTGATAAAACCATTAAACAGTGGCAGTGATAAAAACATTAAACAATGACAATGATAAGAACATTAAACAGTGACAATGACAAGAACAGTAAACAGTGACAATGACAAGAACATTAAACAGTGACAATGACAAGAACATTAAGCAGTGACAATGATAAAAACATTAAACAGTGACAATGATAAAAACATTAAACAGTGACAATGATAAAAACATTAAACAATGACAATGATAAGAATATTAAACAGTGACAATGATAAGAACATTAAACAGTGACAATGATAAGAACATTAAACAGTGACTATGCCAAAACATTCAACAGTGACTATGATAAAAACATTAAACAGTGACAATGATAAGAACATTAAACAGTGATTATGATAAAAACATTAAACAGTGACTATGCCAAAACATTCAACAGTGACTATGATAAAAACATTAAACAGTGACAATGATAAAAACATTGAACAGTGACAATGATAAGAACATTAAACAGTGACAATGACAAGAACATTAAACAGTGACAATGACAAGAACATTAAACAGTGATTATGATAAAAACATTAAACAGTGACAATGATAAAAACATTAAACAGTGACAATGATAAAAACATTAAACAGTGACAATGATAAAAACATTAAACAATGACAATGATAAGAATATTAAACAGTGACAATGATAAGAACATTAAACAGTGACTATGCCAAAACATTCAACAGTGACTATGATAAAAACATTAAACAATGACAATGATAAGAACATTAAACAGTGATTATGATAAAAACATTAAACAGTGACTATGCCAAAACATTCAACAGTGACTATGATAAAAACATTAAACAGTGACAATGATAAAAACATTAAACAGTGACAATGATAAAAACATTGAACAGTGACAATGATAAGAACATTAAACAGTGACAATGACAAGAATATTAAACAGTGATTATGATAAAAACATTAAACAGTGACAATGATAAAAAAAAATTAAACAGTGACTATGCCAAAACATTAAACAGTGGCAATGATAAAAACATTAAACAGTGGCAATGATAAAAACATTAAACAGTGGCATTGATAAAAACATTAAACAGTGGCAATGATAAAAACATTAAACAGTGGCAGTGATAAAACCATTAAAGTGGCAATGATAAAAACATTAAACAATGACAATGATAAGAACATTAAACAGTGACAATGATGAGAACATTAAAGGTCCCCTGACATGCAAAAGTACTGAAATTTCATTAATATATGTCTTCGAGGAGTTTTTAATCGTGATTTCAGATCTGACAGTTTTTTCACAATACTCGTTCTGTAAAATGTAAAATTAAAAAAAACAAACCTCTTCGGGAACGCCCCTAAAAATTCTCCTGAAAGGGGCGTAACCCACATGACGTCAACTGCAGGATGACAAAGGCTGCACATCAATTACTCGGGTTGGTGGTCTACGTGATTATATTGGCTTGCTGTGTGTTTCCACATTTTATTGGTCGACTCAATCGCTTCGTTCATTTCTGCTTTAAAAAAAAAAAAAAAAATCGAACATTTGTTTTTGAATAATGGATGACATGGACTTTCATTTGTCTGGTAACGACAGTGAGTGTGAGAGAAATGAAGGATTTTAGTCTGAATTACATGGAGAATTGTCGGATAACATAGTTGCGGTAGGTGAAGTTCAGCCAGCTGGAAATTAAATACGGCCTTACCAGTTCAAGCCCGAAGCCGGACAAGCAGAGAAAAATGGCGATGAAATTCCCAGAGTTCATGATGATCGGGAGGACATCCGAAGGAAGCCTCGGAAATAACAACTGGTTAGACTAAATCCTATTCGTAATTCAATAATGTAAATTTGACTTGCATACTGCTCGATATCAGAAATATTTTAGTGAGGTGACGTAAACAGTGCAGCGGACATGTTGCTCCGCGGCGAATTAATCACAAACAAGGCTGGCGCATGTCATCGGCCGTATCTCTCCGCGCATAAAACGAAGCAACCTCGCTGTCCGGATACGATGAAAACTTGTGTGCAGAACACACCTTGTGACACAATTGTCTCGAGTAGTCCGATAAATCTGACGTTCTGTTGCATTTTTATTTATTTTATTCCCACTGTCGTCATGTAGCACCAGTAGAAAACAATGAAAAAAAGAGAATAATAAATAAAAGCTACAGCACGTCAGATTTATCGGCCTAGTCGGACGGACGATGGATTTATCGGAATAGTCGGACGGACAACGGATTTATCAGCCAAGTCGGACAGACGACGGATTTATCGGACTAGTCTAGACTCTAGACCAGTGTTTCTCAACCAGGGTTCCCCGGAACCCAAGGGTTCCGCAAGAGGTCGCTAGGGGTTCCGCGAGAAATAGTAATAAATAGGCTAATGTATTTTTGAGTAGTTTTTGTTTTATTTAATATTCGTAATTTTACTGTACACATACGGCATATTGTTGGAAACTCCTTGGTTCTTATAATAGAGGCTTCAACCTCTTATATTATAACCATAGGGAATGTATTTAACGATGTCTATATGGCGCCAGTGTGAAACCGCCCTCACTGGTTAGTGGACGTCCTGTACACGGCGGATTCGTGTATCATTGAGTGACTGACTCAAGTATGGGACGCATGCACGGTGTCCATCTATCTTCTCTGTGCTTCCTAACGCTGCCTCTCTCTCTATGGGTTAGTTCTTCTGTTTAGCTTTATTGCTTCAGCTTTATTTGTTTAAGTTTTGTTTGTCAAGTTACATGAGGTGTGTTTTTTTTTGTGAATTAAAACCTCGGTGTGAGGTTTCATAAACGAGCTGTACGTTTTCTTTTCATTGCTAATAAATTTGACAAAAAGGGGGTCATATTTTCCTTAAAGCAGGTATCCGAAACAAAATAATTATATTTACCACGTGAACTACGATAAAAATATAAAGGAGCAAGATATTAATAATGGTATATAATAATTTTTATGCAGGGGTTCCCTGAGACATGAAAACTATTTCAAGGGTTCCACAAGGGTAAAAAGGTTGAGAAACGCTGGTCTAGCCTCTAGAGATCTCGAGTCAATCCACTCTGTGCGAGTTACTGTATGTGACATCAACGCTGCGATTTGCTGAAGTCAACTTTTTTTAGGGGCGGGGCATAGCAAGTTGTGAAAAGCAAAATAAATGATCGAAATATTGCTCTAATTATCCCATTTTTGATTTTTAAAAAAACGTGGGTGATTTCTTCACGAGGAAGGTCAAGTTAATAAATAAATAAATAACCAGAAAGTTTTGCATGTCAGGGGACCTTTAAACAGTGATTATGATAAAAACATTAAACAGTGACAATGATAAAAAAAATTAAACAGTGACTATGCCAAAACATTCAACAGTGACTATGATAAAAATATTAAACTGACAATGATAAAAACATTAAACAGTGACAATGATAAGAACATTAAACAGTGACAATGATAAAAGCATTAAACAGTGATTATGATAAAAGCATTAAACAGTGACAATGATAAAAGCATTAAACAGTGACAATGATAAAAGCATTAAACAGTGACAATGATAAAAGCATTAAACAGTGACAATGATAAAAACATTAAACAGTGACAATGATAAAAACATTAAACAGGGACTGTGATAAAAACATTAAACAGTGACAATGATAAGAACATTAAACAGTGACAATGATAAAAACATTAAACAGTGGCAATGATAAAAAATCATTAAGCAGTGACAATGATAAAAACATTAAACAGTGACAATGATAAAAAATATTAAGCAGTGACTGACAAAAACAGTGATTATGATTCTTCTTCTTGCAGATACCACTCAACATCGGACACCACTCGATCATGCACCTTTTTACATTACATCTCACTGGAACGCGCAAAAAAGTGAGGAACACTTTCAAGTCGATTCAGAAACTGTTTCAATCATTCATTGTTCTGGGGTTATCTTTATGTCATTTAACATCACTTGCGAACATGACTGGCACAGGCAATAATTCACATCTAATGAAGATCATCGAAGAAGGTGATCACATGACAGACAAGATCTTCAACATTGATGAAAACGTTCATGGGACCTTCACGAGCAAGGAGGAATAACATTGCACCTCATTCATGAAAATCGACTTTCTCTACATCAAAATAAAATGTCCTTGAATTTTCAAAGGAGTTGTTAAACAATTTCATTCAAAGTGTGACTGTAATGTTCATTTTACAAATTTCATGCCTCCAAGCGAGTTCAAGAGGTGTGTGGGAGCATCACTGCCCTGAATGTATTAATATATTAGCCCAGTGTTTATTCACATTTTGGAGGATTGTTTACTTCTTTTATTGCCATATTTGTTGTAGTACAACATTATTATTGTATATTTACATTAGTTCATATGTGTATTCCTACTGTATAAAATAAGGAAATTCTCCCGTGGGTGTGGGTGTGGAAACGTCTGAAAATCATTCAGCCTATCTCCACCAAATGTTGCACATGTACTGGAGGCACCCAAGACCAGATCATGGACACAAAAATAATCCCCCCCCCCACCAAGAGTGGGTGGGGAGGGAGACAACTTGTGATTTTCATCCCATCTGTACACATGGCACAGAGCAAGTGGTTTCCTGACATCTGCTGGAGGCAGGTGGGATTACCAGCCAGGACACTACATTTGCCCCACCTCCCCTTATCCCCCCCAGGTTGCTCCTGGTGAGAGGAGAGTTTCTAGTATCATAAAAACACTAATTAAGGTGTTGTTAAGGAACTGTGTGAAAGCGAACTGTTAGTCCCATTAGTTCCAGTTCCATCTCCATAGTGTTTGATCAATCACACAATCCAGAGGAACACAACCATGTGACCGAGTGGTGTTCTACTGTTCGAAAAGAAAACAAAAAAGGCTGAAAACGGCATCCAAACAACACTTATCTTCTTTTTGATCAAAACTATTGCATGTGGCATCACATTACGTTGAATCATCGACTTACCTTCCAATGGGTGATACCATTTCCTCATTACCATAACAACACCCATCCATATGACTTTAGCAAGAGGACAAATTGAGATTACATGCTTTTGAGCAGATTGAAGGTTTGTTCAATTCATTCACTGATCAAGATACGTTTGTGCATCATGGAGAAGTGACATGAGAACATCCATCTTCAATACAAACACACATCGTAGGATTGGTTTTAGGGAAAGGGTGCTGAAATGTTTAGGATGGCACCCAAGCCAAATTAATGTGGTACTTGCCTGCCATTGAAATCGTATTTGAGTCGACTAGTCTGATCCACTATTAGGTTCCAGTAACCAATTGAAAGAAGGCATTAATGAACTAATTAATGTACAACATGATATTCAAACTTAAAGCCACTACGTTGCAATCAGATGGAGATGCAAACCTTGTTGCCCCTTTTATATGTTAAGTTCAATTAAACTGCCAAACCTTTAACTTTCTAACAAATATACTGTGACCTCTGACTTCATCGTTGCCCAATCCCATGTCAAAATTAAATTCCCCTGCCCCCTCTTTCACCAACCCTTGTGACAATTTTTAATTCAATGAGTCCTTATATCATGGTCAATCACAACGACAGCAAATTATACTCTTTGAACCAAATATTTATGCAATATTTACCAATGGAGTATAAAAAGCAGTCATGCAGAAGGTGAGCAACTTCACGGGGTTTATTCATTCTAACCAGCTTCTTAATTGAAACATTTAATTGCATTTATCTTTGTTTGCTGGGTGAAGAGGATGGGTCATTAGGTAAATTTTACAACAAAAGATAAAGGAAGAGCCTTGTCAGTTGAGGGTTACATTATTAATTGCCAATGTTCATTATACCTTCCCAGCCAACCATATAAAACAATGAGATCCAAACCATGAGAACCTTTCAATGGATTTCATATTATACTCCAAATTCTCACCCACAAGTTACAATCCTCATAATGTTTTGTCATATTTCGAGCCAAAAGCACTGGAACAGCAACAAGAATTTTTAATGTGGCAACATTTGAGTAGAAGCAAAATCAAGAATGTGTTTGGCCAGATGATTTTATGAAATTGAAAGCCAAATCCACAGCAGTCAAGTCAGCACTATAGCAGTCCCTACGGGGAAAAAACAATTGTCTGAGATACGTTTTCAGTATCGAGAAAGACCAAGTAAAACTCACGAGGTGGATTCCAGGCCACTGAAGTAATGTTTGCAAAAGTCCCCCAATGTCACACACACACACACACACACACACACACACACACACACACACACACACACACACACACACACACACACACACACACACACACACACACACACACACACACACACACACACCTCAGCAATTATTGAACAAACATGAGAACATTTCCAATGATATATCCATTATTAAATTACTGCAGGAGTCTATCAACCTAGGAAAGCAGTTGAACACAGGGCAAAGGGTCAAGAGAGATAAGGTGGGGCATAGGTCAAGAGATCGAGAGAGGAGAGAGGGGAGGAGAGGCGAGTGAGAAGGTGGGGGCACAGGGTTAAGAAGGAGAGAGAGAAGGTGGGGGCACAGGGTCAAGAAAGAGAGAGAAGGTGGGAGCACAGGGTCAAGACAGAGAGAGGGTGGGGGCAAAGGGTCAAGAGAGAGAGAAGGTGGGGACAAAGGGTCAAGAGAGAGAAGGTGGGGGCAAAGGGTCAAGAGAGAAGGTGGGGAAAAGGGTCAAGAGAGAAAGAAGGTGGGGCAAAGTGGAAACATGCAAACAAAAGGACAGTTGAGCCTTTGTTGAACAAACACGGGAACATTTCTAATGCTATATCCATGGCTCAACTATGCAAGATCTATAAATCCAGGAAAGCAGTGTCTGAAATTAACAAGAGGGCAAGTGATAAAGCACAATTTTATCACTTAGGAAGGAAAGGTGGTAAGGAAACACAAAATTCTGATTTACCCTCCAAGTGGCTGGCGAAGAGCTTGAACATCAAACAAAGAGCGACGAGTCAAAATGCGTAACAGTTTCTGCACCTGCTGCTTCCACGACAAGATCCTCCGTTTCTGTGCTTCAGTGAAAGCCTGGAAAATGTACAGGTTGGCATATCAAAAGGGGGATAAATAGGAGGGGTTGGGGACTCCATTAACCACGACCAGGCAATACAAAGTATATCATTAAACAGTTTACAGATGTCAATGTTATCCGGTACTCTCCAAAACTACACCCTCCCCTTCCCTACAAAGAAGCAGACACACACACCAACATACACCATCTCGGTATTTCTTACAAAACCTTTAACACCAAGGTTTGTTCTAATTTTCCAGCAGTGCTCCAAACTTCCTGAAGAAGTGAGACAAATCTATTATAACAAATGTGAGTGTGTCAGTGTGTCAGTGAGTGTGTGTGTATGTGTCTCCTTCATACCTCCAAAACCATGAAACCTTGCAGCCTGAAACTTTGCATGCACACCAAGGGAACTCCAAGAGAGTGCATTAATGAAAAATGTGTGTTTGGATTAATCAAAACACCCCTTTTGAAGATAATTAACGGCCATATATATTTTCTTTAACATGGGCATCCACGGCCACCTCGTTATCCCCGATGGGGTCTTAAGGCACATCGGTTACCTCACTGGGGTCTTAATTCACCATTTTGTTGAGCCTGCTCAACAATACGTTGACTTGGAACAGGCCGCAACGATTTCTTAACGAGTGTTTTTTTTCCTCATCCCCCCCCCCCACTTTCCTCAATCATATCATCAAATGCCTGATCATCATACCGATAAATCACAGGATACATTGCAATGCTTTTAAACACCAGGAGATGCTAGTATCCGTGGCTTCATTTCATTTCCGCACATGCCATAACCTCTAGAATCGAGAATCTCTTAAACCAAGCCAAAATACAAAATCTAAGCTCTAAAATTGAATGTACCAGCAGTTCTGATTGACAGAAAAGTGTTCATTTGTCCAATTTGGACATAGTTTGATATTTCAGGCATCTCTGGAAGGTGATTAATATGACGGATTGGCGATTGCTAATCCCTTGCCAAGCCAGCCATTTCTTATGAACTGTTTCGTTGGAGTGCTTCCTTGAGTGCTTAAGCCACTCTGTGAGTACTCTACAATATTTGCACCATCACTGAATACTGTATAATTGATAGACTTGAACAAAGTTCAGGGTCCACTTGCCTGCGTTTGACCCCGCGTTGTTCTGTGGTGCATCAGGCGTTGGCTGCCTCGCTGAAAATGTGCAATTTTATTTTACACCACGTTTTGCATTTTTGTATGATGATCTTTCGATATATGACCCATCACTTCGGTATAGATAAATACACAGTAAAAAAATAATAATGATAAAGTTTCATTTTTTAAAGTTTCAACTGTTTCGTGGAGTGCTTGACGAAGCCACTTGGCGTGTGCTCTTCATGCTTGATTTGGTGATACTGTGGTACGATGCCAGAGTAAGGAGGGCAAAATAAATTAGATGACTAGAATGAATGTTATGTAAAGCAATGAATTGCCACATCAGGGCAGGAGAGCCGAGAGGAACATACATTCGCTCTAAGCTGTTTCACCTCGGTTTGAATCTCGATCCAGCTATAAACTGTCATACCGGTGTTTCACAAGAAGGGCGATTCATCAATATGTATTGCAATGGTCAGAATCCCTTCCCTCCGTCACTCCTATCCCCCCTCTGTCTCTCCGCTCTCCTATCCCCCCTCTGTCTCTCCGCTCTCCTATCCCCCCTCTGTCTCTCCGCTCTCCTATCCCCCCTCTGTCTCTCCGCTCTCCTATCCCCCCCCTCTGTCTCTCCGCTAGCCTCTCCTCTCTCTCTTCCCTCCCTGATCCTATATATATATATCTCTCTCTCTCTCTCTCTCTCTCTCTCTCTCTCTCTCTCTCTCTCTCTCTCTCTCTCTCTCTCTCTCTCTCTCTCTGCTCTCCTATTTCTCTCTCTCTGCTATCCTATCTCTCTCTCTCTCTCTCTGCTATCCTATCTCTATCTCTATATCTCCTCTCTCAGCTCTCCTATCCCCCCCTTTCTCTCTCCGCTCTCATATACCCCCTCTCTCCTCTATCCCTTTCTATCACCCCCCCTTCCTCACCAATCCTCCCTCCCTCCCTCCTCTGTCCCCCCCCCTCCCTCATATTCCCATCAGTGAAGTGATGGGTTGTATTGGTCAATGCAAAATATACTTGCTTTATTAACAAGACTTAACCCTTTGAACCCTAGCGGCCGTTTTACCGGCCGCTATTCAAGCCTCCATATACCCAAGCAGCTGGTTTACCGGCACTATTGAAACCTCCACATACCCAAGCGGCTGGATTTTTCTCCAGGGAGCCCAAGGTGGGGGAGCTGAAAGTACAAGAGGCTCAGGGTTCAAAGGGTTCATAATCTGAAACTCAAAAGGGCAGTTGGGTTGAATGTCTTGTGTGCATGTTTTTGGTTATTGGGGATGGGGTGGTGTGGGGGAGCAAATGACAGAAAAGCAAGTAAAAAGGTATTGCTTCTGGGATCTCGGATGCAAATTATCCAAGCTTTGCCACTCTCGATACAAATTCAATTGGGAACATGTAACCCTTGTATCTTAATTGCCTCTCCTTTATGGTCGGGCGGTATAGCGAGTCGGCATCATTAAACATTTCACTTGAATCAGCAGGTTGAGCGTTGGTCACAAACCCGTTCCATTTATTTTGTTCAATTTGTGCAGTACTTTAACATCTGACTAATTTACGTGATAGAATGCCTCTGGCAGTTGTTATAATTCTCCATGCTCTTTCAGCACTGTTTCTGCCCATTTTTATTAAGCTGTATTAATAGGAGGGATGTAATTGTTCATCTCCCTCTTCCATGGAATGTAAAAATTATCCTAAAGTGTTCCGGAAATTCTTCACATTTATGCAACTCAATTCTGCAGCAAAACCACCATGTGAATGAAATGTAAGCAATCCTTTATTTGACCATCTGCATTGATAAAGAAAGTGACATGTGTAATTAAGAACATCAGAAATGCACGCACACATACACACACGCACACATATACGTCCAAGTGGAAGTCGTATCCAACATGACCGGTGCACATTGTAAGAATAATCACTGATAAATTCCTGCGAAAAGCAATTTCAGAAAATGCTAAAGTGCATGAAGGATTCCAAACCACACTCAATGCAGTTCGACCTCTTGGCAAAAAAACCTGCATGCCTTGGTGTGTTGCTGTGCCAGTGTCCCGTTTACACAGGAAACCCACTAACACAGCGTCTGTCTGTGTCTCGGCTGAGCTGGCTCTGTACGATCATTGTTCGGCGAGGCTCGGCACAGCCTTGCGAAGCCTTACCTCGTGCATCAGGCACTTGTCGAGGAGTTGCAGGTAGGAAGCGGAGCGATCTTCGTCCAGCCGTGACACGAGCAGCTGAGTGCAGACTGGTGCCGGAGAACAAAGATTTTGAAAGTGTTATTCATCAAAGCCATCCTAACCTTCGAGCCAACTGCACAGTTACATTGCAATGAGCTAGCCACTGACAAAGTCAAATGTGCTATACTAGAAGATGCACCAATTACATGAACCAGCAGTGTAATAACAATGGTAAAATATCAGGGAAACTTGAGAGTCTACAGAGGAAGAGTGAAATCAATGACAACAGCAAAAAAGGCTTTTGTTTACCAAATGGGCGTTCAAAAGTTTGATCAATGATATACTCAACAATAGCACAAGACATTTTGAGGTTTAAGAAAAATAAAATATAGTCTTAAAAAGTAAGATTCTATGTTGAACAGGATGGTGCAGAGATAGCGTACTCAACTCTGAGCTGTTTCGTGTGGGTTTGATTCCGACCAGACTATAAACTATCGGAATGGTGTTTCACAGGCCAAGTGATGCAGCATCCCTCTGATGGATGTTAAATCAGGAGTCCCGTCTGTTATTAGTTGGTGGACATTAAATATCCCACAGATCCCACAGTATTTGTGAAGAGCAGGAGAGTTATCTCTGACACCCTGAACAAATTACTAATTCCCATCACCCAAATCGCCTTCAGTCTTCTTCTTGATTCATATGCAGCATAAACCTGCAGGGTAGCATCATTGGCTGAGGGCATGGTTTTGCTGCTGATACAGTGCCTTCTGCAGGTTGTGGCAGGAATTTGTAATTTGTTGGTTAGGGTGCTGACGATAGCTCGACTCTTCGTGAAGAACACCATGGGATATTTAACGTCCCTCAACAAATGGCGGCAGATGAGACACCTGTTCAACACCTATCTGAGGGACAGCACACACATTGATGAATCACCCTGCCTATGAACCACTGGAGTGACAATTTATAGCTGGGTCGGGATTCAAACAGGTCATAGGTGAGGATTAAATGAGAAGAACAGAAGACAAAAAAGATTATTGCCAATTAGAATCCTGATGGTGTTAGCAATATACAATGCAAGAATATGCTACACAGCATCCATTGGGCATGGATACCTGAAGAAGTGTATTTATACGATCGTTAATCTTTAATAGAAAAACTAAACGCTGACACAGTTTTCCTTCCCAGTGAAGCATATGTGTAGTGCCACAAGGGGGCAAGTTTGGAAAATAGTTTTATTTTGAAGGAAGCAAGGCCTTGATCTACGGGCTGAAAGGCCAGTGAGACAATGTAAAGCATTCAGCGAATAAAAGTAAAATAAAAAGTTAGCGGCTTATTTTGAGCTGATTTCAACATCATCAAACGGTATTAGACTTGCGCACAAGTTGAATATTTCGGTGCCGTCATCGTGTTCCAAGTTGATTGCCTAACATCAATGTACCTGGGGGCAGAAACATGGATGCAAGTCTGAGAGTCATCAGCGGTACGTCTAAGTCTCTGTACAGGTAGATATACGAGCATCATGTTACTTATCGGTGGAAAAGCCCAGGCAGGGAAGGCTCGGATGTTCTCAAGATTTTCCTGATGGACCTGGTGCAGGTTTGGCCGATGTAAGATTTTTCGCATCATTGCATTTCAGCCAAATTTCACAAATCGTAGGATCAACGGGTACAGATTCTTTCCTTGAAGAATGACTGCATAAATTAGTAATTTAATATTAAACAAGTCTTGGGTCAAGAAATATTCTGGCAGATTAGCAATGCAATCGTCAATGGCTGAAGACCACCGAGGGACACAAGCCAGTATAAATATGTCGGACAGAGTGTCGGTGCTGCCTAAGCAGTTTCCTGGGATATTCGGCACAATCCTGGACAGGTCACCACTCCGACACAGGATACTCGACGAGCTCAATCATCCCGGCAAGCTGGTACTCATTTTGCCGATCTCGGAAGAATGACAGCCTGAGTCAACCCCACCTGGTATTAATTCAATGGCAGAGCAGGATTTGAACTGAGGACCTTAGGATCCTAAGCCCACCACTCACACCATTCAGCCAACACCAGGTATATGTATGCATGTATGTATATATGTAGTGATGGAACTTTTTGTCTCTGGTTTTTTTTCTCAATTTATACACCCTCTTTCCCCACCTGTCCTGCATATGAATCCACCTCTCCTGAAAAATACAGGAATAAATATTCAGGAACCCCCCCACCCCCAACAACAGAAAAAAAAAAATCGAAACATCAACCTCATTTTCCTATCCCTTCTTTGCAATATCCCCAAACTGAATAAAACGTTTCTCTTCCTTAAAACCTATTCACAATATTAACAATAAATAAATAAACAAACAAACAAATTAATTAATTAATAAAACGCTTCCAAAATGTATCATGCATTTTGGAAGCGTTTTTTGCTCGACTCAGCTTATTATTACTCACATTTGATATAAAATAATTAATGTTCTCCAACAACCTCATCTCAGATCATCAATTCCGATTCAGACCTGGTCACTCTACTTTGGACATGCTGCTTCTACTCTCCCAACTCCCAACAATGGATTCTCTCCCCTCAATATCAGACAGGAGATCAGGGCCACCTCTCTGTATCAAAAGCTCAAGATTTGTCCAGTCTGGCATCCTGCCTTGCTCTCAAAACTGTCTGCCGATGGAATCCAAAGCCAACCACTCTCGGATAACTGACTTCCTCCACTCTTGGAGCCGATGTGTGGCTCTCAACAGAACCCTTTCTTCTCCTCTCCCTGTTAAGTACCTCAAGGCAGTGTTTTCGGCCCTATCTTATTCCTATTCTTCATCAATGATCTCACGAACTGGAAAATCCTCTTTAGCTCTTTGCTGATGACTCCCTCTCCGTCGTGACATCTCTCATCCTTCTGACAGACAAGCAACAGCCTCTTTCCTATCCTCAGACCTTGATAAAAAAATCACAAACTCAAACACTTGGAATATGTCTTTCAATGCTGAGAAATCACACACATTTACCCATTCTCTCTCCGAAAAGGACCGTACTGCAAATCCTCTCATCGATTTCCTCAACAACCTTCTCAAAGAGGTTCAGTCACTCAAACTCTTGGGTCTCACTTTCAGCCATGATCTATTTTGGGCAAGCCGCATTTCAAAGTTGCCCCCCAAAGCCAGACACCGACGAGGCATCCTCCATCATACAAAGTCCTTCCTTGGCACATCTGAGCTCCTATCCACCGATGAGGCTTTCATCCACAGCTTGATAGAGTGCTGCTCTCCCCTCTGGGCTGGCTCACTTATTGCCCTTTTTGATGCCATGGAATGCAAGGTCCTCAAAATCTTTGGGATCTCCCAGGACAAAGCTGAATGTGTAGGCCTGTTGCTTTCACATTGCAGACAGGTTGGTGGCCTCTCTGTATTATACTGCCTCCTTTTTGGTTCTTGCACCCTCTGCCAACTTTTGGCTCTCACTCCGAGGTTTCTGTGGGGTGCACATGGTCCGCAAGTAACAGTCTTCTTATTAAACTCCGAAAACCCAGGCTCACTGCTCACCTCCACTCATTTGTTCCTCCTTTATCTCACCTTGTAACTAACTTCCACAGTTTGTTCAGCCCCATTCTTCCCTCCAGGGCTTCAAAACAGCTGTTTGTCCCAAATCCATACCCATGAACTTCTCCAGCCCCAAATGACCCCATTCCCAAGCACTCCTTTTTTCCTGTTTATTGTGATTTTCTCACTCTCCTGCACCAACTTTTGTTTGTTATTTAATCGGTTGGTTTATTTATCTTCTGCTTCATTCCACCCCTCCCCCCTTCCACTTACTCATTTTCCTGTGCTTCATGACCTCCACCATGATGGTGGAAGCTTATGTATTCCCCACTGGTCGTCTGTCATTCTGTCTGTGAGCAGGATATCTCAAAAAGTTATGGACGGATTCAGACAAAACGTGGTGGACAGGTTGGGTGTGTAACAAAGACAAATCGATTCGACTTTGGTGAAGATCCAGATACCACAATTTTTAAGCGATTCTTCACCGTTGAGAAAAACGATATAGGGCTACTGTGCAGCATGATATTTCAAAAAGTTGTAGATGAGTTATGACAAAACTTCGTGGATGAGTTGGGTAGGTTACACAAACAAACCAATTCGACTTTGGTTAAGGTCCGAATGCAGATCCGGTCTTGCAGTGCGATACAAAACATAAACTGTTAGCTTGGTGGAGGTATGCGCTCCACTGAGTGGCATTCTCGTTCAGCTTGTGTGCAGATTGTTCACTCCCATGTGTTCTTCGTCACTTTTCTTCTGCTGTTGGTGTTTCCCCCTTGCCATCTTGTTCCCTTCCATTCTGCTCTGGGTCTTCTACTAGCCTCAATTAAAAAAAAAATTTGGGGGGGTGGCATTTGGTTGTGATTTTTTTTAATCCACCTATGCTGAGGCCTGAAGCCTGAGTCCAATACGCACTGTCGCCTCCACAAAACCCATGATGCATATCGGCTTAAACCTTCCGATATGTGATGATCCTGTTAAGTAGTTTTATTGTTTTACACTGAATGAAAAAAAGTATGCAGCATGGCGATTGTGAATATGAGATGTCTGAAAACGTCTTTGACATGTCAGAGTAACAAAATAGCAGACGTATGATTTTCCTGCCGACAATTGTGGGTGGAAGCAGGGTAGCTGTCCAGCCAATGGGTTTGAAGGCTTCATATGTACACAGCTATATTACATTTTTAGCTCACCTGGACTTAAGTCCGGTGAGCTTGTGCAATCGAGAAATGTCCACAGGTGAGTGAGTCAATAAACACTTCAGTGATTATCGCTTGAACCAAACACACAGCTTTGATGAAATTGGACATGAGATTCATATCTGATGCCTAACGAAGGTGTATTGACCGCATCAAAATCCACGCTCAAGGGGATTTACGAGGACTTTTTTTGACCAGCCAAAATAGGTACAGTATTGGCTTTCTTCTCCGAAACTACACACACAATTTCGATGAAACTTGACCACAGCCTTCATCACCCGTGATTTACCAAAATTTATCGACCGCATCAAAATCTGTGTTTATTGAGGGGGTTTCTGGAGGGGGAGGGGTGGCTTGACCCCCCCACCACCCCAAATAGGTATTTGCTCTCTTCTCTGAAACTACACACATGATTTTGATGAAACTTGACCACAACCTTAATCATCAATGATGCATCAAGGTGTATCGACTCCAAGGGGCTCTGCGGGGGATTTGAGTGACTGTTGCTACTGATCGAGCTGCGCTTCAGGACGAGCAGTCCTATTTTTAATATACAATCAATATATAATTTAAAAATTTTCAAATTGTTGTTATATATTTGTTAATTTGGGGGGAGGAAGGGGATGAACACGGCTGTAAGATGAGGAATGAACAAATGTAGACAACACATTCACCTTTTGATGAGACCCTCTCAGAGATATCACAATAATGACACAGGTATACAATCACCCATCCATGCTTCAACTACCTACCATTCATATTAATGTAGTTCTCGATCTCTAATGCTTCTCTGTACCTAAATTATTCAAAAGTAAACCTAACTACTGTTTCTTCTGCCACTACCAAGATATTATTTTGATCAATGAGGAAGGGAAAGAAAGCAGAAGACTAAATGTAGGAAGCAAAGGGAAAGAAGGAAAACATTTCTGGTGTTCGCCCTATGTCGACACTCTTGGTCTGATGAACAGGCACTGCGTAAGATGCAAGGTTTTTCTTTCATACATGTGGCAGCCAGCACACCTTTATCAACTTGAGGTTGATAAACCTATTATTTGATTTGCCTGGTGACGCAGACTGATTGTCACTGAGACAGCATAGTATTCTGCAATTACGAGAATGTAAGACCCGTCGCTTCGCTGAAGGGAACACCAATTTTTGTATAACTGCTGAAAAAAAAAACGGTTGTTGTTAATGGGGGAAAAATTAGGTGGTGTACAGACACCGGCCTAGCTATACACTCTGGGAGCGAAGAGGGTGAGAGCGTTAATGGGAAATTAATCACAGCCTTTTTAGATGCTGAATTCTGAATAATATAAAACACAAGAAGAGGAAGATCAAAAACTAAAAATAATAATCATAAAATTCTCACCCTCCCTCTCCTCTCTTCCTCCTTTTGATCAAACTGTCTGGAGTATGCATCAGGCACAGACCATGCCAGGAAACAAAATATCATGCATGCACGTATGTGCAGCACGTTATATGCTGCGTGTACGTATGTGTGTGTATATGCAATGTATTGATATGCTGTGCAAATGTGTGCATGCCATGCTACTGATTGTGTAAGGATTGGGATGCACGCACACACACAGGGATGGATTGACGCGCGGACAGACATATGCAGGCATGCCGAGACAGAGCTCCTTTTATATATTCGATGATCAATTTAACTCCCTTTTTAAAACATTTATTATGCGAGATGGAAACATGTACATGGTGTCTATCAATTGCTAGAGATCATTGCTGTGATTCCCGTTACTTGAAGTTTCTGTCCCATCACCATATATGGCACAGTGTCACACTTCTCCATCATTTACAGGAGTGGAGGAAAGCTCATCCTGAGTGGTTCCATATTCTGCCAACCTTTGTGCCAATTCACAGCTGTCAAGTATTTTGTGTTGGCTCCTACACAATTTGCAGATTCTTATAACTGAAACAAGGTCAAGGTGATGAACATTAAAAAGTATTTCAGAAATGTTGTGCTATTTTTCATTGTAAGATCAGATCACATTCTCAAATGATCTCTCAGATCTTGGACTTGGCTGCAACTGTCTGAATGCCATGACACTGCTTCTCTTCAATCCCTTTTCTTCTTCTTATGTTGTGGTTCAACTAACTGTACAAAAAAGATTTTTTTTTTCTTCAGTGTGTGTGTATGTGTATGTGTATGTGTATGTGTATGTGTATGTGTATGTGTATGTGTATGTGTATGTGTATGTGTATGTGTATGTGTATGTGTATGTGTATGTGTATGTGTATGTGTATGTGTATGTGTATGTGTATGTGTATGTGTATGTGTATGAATGTATGTGTATGTGTATGTGTATGTGTATGTGTATGTGTATGTGTGTATGTGTGTATGTGTATGTGTATGTGTATGTGTATGTGTATGTGTATGTGTATGTGTATGTGTATGTGTATGTGTGTATGTGTATGTGTATGTGTATGTGTATGTGTATGTGTGTATGTGTATGTGTGTATGTGTATGTGTATATGTGTATGTGTATGTGTATGTGTATGTGTATGTGTATGTGTGTATGTGTATGTGTATGTGTATGTGTATGTGTATGTGTATGTGTATGTGTATGTGTATGTGTATGTGTATGTGTATGTGTATGTGTATGTGTATGTGTATGTGTATGTGTATGTGTATGTGTATGTGTATGTGTATGTGTATGTGTATGTGTATGTGTATGTGCATGTGTATGTGTATGTGTATATATATGTATGTATATATATATATATATATATGTATGTATGTATGTATATATATATATATATATATATATATATATATATATGTATGTATATATATATATATATATATATATATATATACATATATATATATATATATACATATATATATATATATATATATATCTATCTATATATCTATATCTATATATGCCTGGTGTTGGCGCAGTGGTGAGGGCAGCGGCTTGGGATCCAAAAGGTCCTGAGTTCAAGCCCCGATGGGCCACTGAATTAATACACCAGGGGGTTGACTCAGCCTGTCATCCTTCCGAGGTGGGCGAAATGAGTACCAGTATACTGGGCCGGTGTATACCCCGGTTAAAATAGGTGTACCATATCCCTGTGTCGTAAGAGGCGACCAGGGTTGCGTCAGGAAGGGCATCCGGCGTAAAACATGTGCCAAATCACGATGCGGATCATACGGATGATCCGCTGTGGCGACCCCTTACGGGAGCAGCCGAAAGAAAAAGAAGAAGAAATATATATATATATATATATATATATATATATATATATATATATATATATATATATATATATATATATATATATATATATATATATATATATATATATATATATTGTAACGGCTGTGGAAATTCGCAATACACCATAAAGGGTCCTAAGATCAGTTATGACGCTAAGTTTATGTGCAGATAGGTTCCCACCGTTGTTTAAAGGGTATTCTTCGTGTTCACAGGGCTGCGACTCTTAGAGATAGCCGTTTTTCTTTTTCTATTGTGAACAAACCTCCATGCAAACAACAAGCCGCTTTGAAAACCGTCGAACACAAAAGGAAACCAGAGGAGTTCCGATGGGCGCGCGGATTTTTCCCGCCTGTTTCTCCGAGGAGTGTGACGGAGGCGGGGTGGAGCGGCTCGCCGCCGATTGGTGGACGCGCGGGGTGACGCGATCGGAATGAGGAACGCCCCTTTTTGGGAACCTTCTCGAAGGAAGGTGGAACTGAAAACGGGGAGGAGCGAAGGGCGGAGCCCCGCGCTTTGTAAGGCGGACCGCGTGCGAGGCTCACTCTCTTTGTCTGGGTCGTCGACGTCATGTTGGATTCTACTCGCTCTCTTGGTGGACGTCATCCTCTCGCTTCATCTTCGAGCTCTCTTGGTTGTCGAGGTGGGGCTCTCTCGTCTTGGTGTTGGGCGACCTGTCGGTGAAGGCACAGACCAGTGGCGAGTCCGGGCGACGCCACAGAGACACAGACGGGAGGGCAGCCCTGCCGGCTGTATGGTGCGAATCTGCGCGTCTGGCGAGGGACGCCGGAGAGAACTCACCGACCACGTCATCGCAAAGGCCCGAGAGCAGGCGCGGCTACGCTCGCTGCCGTGGGAACAAGGCGTCGCGACCTGCCCACCGTCACACCTCGAGGGGGCAGGTAACCAGCACGGTCTCGCGGGCCTTTTCGGTCATCCACGGCCCACGACCATAAAGGTTTACGAACCCCGTCTACCTCCCTGCCTATGGGGAGGGTTTTCCAGTTGTTTTTGCACGCATGCTGTGGCGCCGTGTCCTGTTAAGTAACGACTGTGTAAGTGACTGTAGATAATAATCGTAGTCGGTTGTATTGCTTTTTATTTGCCTTGTTTCTGTATATTGCATGACTGCCTTGACTGTATACGTGTTGTTGTAAATAAATGTCCTTGTGTGAAACGTATCCCGTTCGTCACATCCTCCTTTCACCACATTGAAAGTGCCATCTTGCATCGTGGAATGCGTAGTGGGGTTTGAACACCCGAGTAAAGAAGAATCACTGAACCGTCGAGGTCGGCGATAACACCGCTCGGTTATCCCTGTAGCACGGAACGAAGCGCTTATGCGGTTCGTGTCCTAAGCCGACCTGCGGCGTGGTGCAACCCCTCGGTAGGTTACCCGCGCGGGTATTTAGGTATATCGACATTCGGAGATTCACCCTATTTCGCGCAGGTGGAATGCGGACTTGGTTGTGGTGAGGTTAAACCCCCACCCGTGACTGGCTCCTGGCGGTAGTTCCAGGAGGGTCACGACTGAATTGTCCGTCCGGTGGGCGACCCACCTGCCATTAGAGGTACGCGGCTGATCGCACGCCAGGCGGGCCAGAATTCGTAACAATATAAAAGATTGGGGTGGTTGGGATGACACATATTTAAAGAAGAAAGCGGCGCTTCCAACCAAAAGTAAAAACTCGATCGACTCCACTCATTTGAGCAAAAAAGTGAGAGCAGACCCTGTCTCAGGGCAATGTTTTGCCGGCTTCATCAGGCACAATAGACGCCGGACCTCGGCACGTGACTTTTTTTATTTACACATGATCTGGTGGTGTATGTGTGTGGGTGAACACGTGTGTGCGCTTGTTGTTTTTGTGTTTGTGTGCGAGTGTTGAGGTAACATTACGGATGGTCCTAAATGTCATCTCAAAACTAAAGGACCCGATACCAACTGGTGATAAATCTGGAGTAGTTTATCATTGATCATGCAAATACTGTGAGCAATTCTACATGGGTGGAAGTGGAAGGCATTTGAAACATCAATTAGATGAACATGATAGAGCAATTCGACTTGGAAAGATGACCCAGTCAGCCATAGTACATCAATCTGGACACAAATTAGACTTTGATGGAACCCGTGTCCGAGACACTACATTTAACAAACTACACAGGTTGATTTTAGAAGCGTGGCATGTGAAGAGACGGGAGGGTGGCCTAACTGGGGAGATGGTGGACATACCCACACAATACACACTTCTCATGCAAATGACGAAAACTGGATGGTGCAAACGGCTGGATGAGGTCAACAACAAACACCCAATCGCAAACACCACATCCACATGTGCACAACACCTAACGAAAACGTCAACACTCACACAACCAACACCTCATCATCCACAACCCAGACACGAAACCAGCCATGTTCGTTCCACGGAAACACAAACACAAAAACAACAAGCGCACACACATGTTCACCCATACAAATACAACACCAGATCACGTGTAAATAAAAACAAAGAAAGAGCACCCCCTTCAATAATTTGATTTGACGTTTGTTTTTGCTTTTGCAAAATAAATTATTTCAAAACCACTCCATTTCACCTCAAGCATTAGCACGTGACCACAATTGAGCGGTCGTATCGAAATAAAAATCCGGACACGTGCCGAGGCCTGGGGTCCATTGTGCCTGATGAAGCCGGCTGTGAAGCTGGTGAAACGTTGCCCTGAGACTGGGTCTGCCCTCGCTTTTTTGCTCAAATTAGCGGAGTCGATCGAGGTTTTACTTTTGGTTGGAAGCGCCTTCTTCTTCTTTAACAATGTATATGTATGTGTGTGTGTGTGTGTATATATATATATATATATATATATATATATATATATATATATATATATATATATATATATATATATATATATATATATATATATATATATATATATATATATATATATATATATATATATATATATATATATATACCTTTCGGCAGGGAAGAGAAGAAGTGGATGGTGATCACCCTGCACTTTAACAGCCACAAATTAAGAGCTGAGACCGGAAGACGACAGCACTTTAACTTTAAAATCAAATTTGGACTCGGAGTTGTTCAGACCTCACCTCTGCGAATGAACACTACTTTGGACAGGCAGTACTCCGTTTTTTTCCTCCATTCCACATCATTGGATTCTCTTGCATTAGACAGCCATCGGAGAAGTAAATATGGTCCATCATGAATACCCCCCTCAGGATCTGACTCGTGGAGGAAATTGGGGGCTGTTATGAATCAAGCGTGCTTACGGCACTGCAGGTTAAACCTCCACCTTCACCGCATTTGGTGTCACGCTAAAGGTCTTGTCACAACCTGGGGTGTTCAACAAAGCATTCAATTTTTTTCCTTCGCATTGCTGAAACCTTGCTGATGTCAGGGTGCATTTAAGAGAACACAACATATGGATGGATGCATAAATGTGTGTGTGTGTGTGTGTGTGTGTGTGTGTGTGTGTGTGTGTGTATGTGTGTGTGTATGTGTGTGTGTATGTGTGTGTATGTATTGTTACGGCTGTGGAAATTCGCATTCACCATGAAGGGCCCGTAGGTGAGTTATATCCAAGTACATGTGTCGTTAGCCCAAACCCGTTGTATAGAGGGAATTTATGTGATTCATCCAGGCTGCGATCCTTTGAGTTCGGCGTTTTACTGTTCTATCTTTATTTTGAACCAACCACATCTCAACCGCCATCACACAACAACCACGCCACCGCCACCATCTACGCTCCCACATCATCGCATCACCGCATCACCGCCATTCCCAAACGGCACCATAACCATCAAACCACCACCGAAAACCCTCCACCACCTTCACCTCTCTCCTTCTACGGCCATTCCCGCACCACCTGTGAACACTGAACGTCGGGCTGTCTCGGGCCCGTTCAGCGTTTGGTGCCGAGCGCACCGAGCCATGAGCGCAAGTAGCGGCCTTTTCGAGGGAATATTCGGATCAAAAACTCTACACGCCCACTTTTCCTCCGTCCAATTAGCGAGCACGGGGCGGCTTGGCCCGGCCTTCAGGCACGCGTGTGTGAAGTCGATACATGCAAATTCTAGGATCAGGGGAGATTCACGCCCCCGTTTCCTCCGACCAATGGGCGAGCGTGGCTCCGCCCCCGAGGTCATTCTGATCCAAATATTTGCATATTAGCTGCTCCTGCCAGCCTATAAGAAGGCGAGTGCAGAGATTTGGGTTCTGGAGTCGCCGAGAGGGTTTTTGGCAAAGTCATCGGGGGAGTCGGGTGAGGAGAGTGTGGAACGGAGAAGAGTGGCAGAGTCGAGTCGGTCGGGTGAGGAGAGTGCGCGTGGTAGAACTGCAGGCAAAGGAGCTCGGGTCCGAGGCGAGAAGGACGGCGGTCGGCGAGGAGGTAACGGTGTGGGGAAATCGCTCGTCTCGTCGCAGGACCCAAGCCAGCCAGCCATCTCCCTCCCCCAAGGCATCAACAATTCCCCCTTTGCCCCACGCTGAGATAGTGCAAAAGGGGGCCCCGTTCCCACCCCACCCCAAACGTCGTGCCAACGAAACCCGCCAAGGAGCAGGGAGTCGGGGCACAGCCGCGCGGCCACATTTGCGGCTCGCCCGCCAACGCGTCACGAGGACGCGGGTAGGACCCCCCCTCCCCAGTCTCGCGGACCTGGCCGCTCCTCCAGGTCACGCGCACATTTGGCCTACAGGCCTGTCTGCCCCCTTGTCTATGAGGGTGGCTTCTTTTCTTTTGCTTTTGTGTAAATGTGTGTTGGCGCCATCTGTGAAGTAGAACTGCATAAGTGTTGCCGTGTGTGCGCGTAGTCTGTATTAACTCTGCGTCGTTGTTGCTTTTATTGTTTGGGTTGCTTTATGTGCATTTTGACTGTATGGCTGTATATATGTGTTTTCCGTGTGCAGGGAAATAAATGTGCATTGTGTGAACTGTTTTCCCGTTTCGCTTCGTCTTTTCCTAATTGAATCTCCATCCTGCTTCACGTAAAGGGTTCGTAGTGGGTGCAAAACGCCCGGTAAATAATCTGAACCGTCGAGGATAACACCGCTTGGTTATCCCGATAGTATGGAACGGGCCGCCCAAGCGGCTCGTGTCCGGAGTCGACCTGCGGCGAGGTACGATCGCCCGATTTACCATCCGCGTGGGTATTTAGGTAGGTCGAGTTTGGCGAACAACCCTATCCTCCGCGGGTGGCCGATTGGCACGATTGTGGTGAGGTCGAAAGGCCCACCCGTGACTAGCTCCGGGCGATAGTTCCCGGAGGGTCATGACTGAATTGTCCGTCCGGTGGGCGACGTGCCGCGATCCGAGTTACGTGGCCGTTCGCAACAGTATGTGTGTGTGTGTGTGTGTGTGTGTGTGTGTGTGTGTGTTTAGCAATATGTATGTATGTGTATGGGTATGTATGCATGTGTGTGCACATGTGTGTGTACGTGTGTGTGTACGTATCTGACTTCCTTCTTGGAATTACGGTGCAGTAATTGGTGTTTATTTTGATTGCACTTGGTGTTAGATCAATTACATATTTGATACCCTTTCATTTGTTCGATTCGATGTAGTTTTATAAAAACAGGCGTGTCATCTATAATTACACCACATGGGGAAATGATATATGCAATGGAGAACGGAGAATAATAAGAATATCATTGAGTTAACTTGAAGCGAATTAGTGATGTAAACAACAAAGTGGAACTCTCGTGTGTTGCCGAAGTGATGGTGTTTCTTTTATTGGCAATCTCAGTGTAACATTACAAATGTCTCTTGGCTAAATAATGTACTATTTTACTTTATCACAGGGGTTTCCCTCATGGCACATCATAGTGTGCCCGGTCAAACGTTAACAATAAACAGAGCGAGCACGAATCCCTACAGCATGTCAAGTTATTCAGCTTACAATTATACAAATAAAAACTAGAAGACGTTCGAAGTGGAAAAAAAAATCCCCACAAATATTATAGCAATGCTTAAACCAGCCAGAAACTGTAACACCATAAACACGTACCTTTTCCCAAAACTCTTGTGAACTGCCCGGGAATGTCTCCTTCGGTCACAGGTGTGACAGCATTTTCAGCTTCCCCAGGCCCCGAAGATCCTGGTCGTTCACCGAGAGAGCTCAACGGGTGTCGTTCAAGTTGTTCGTTGGCATTGGGTCTTTGGTGTGGCCTCAATGTGGCCCCGGTGGCTGAGGTTTCTGCAATGTCAGTGGTTAGGATCGAGAAACCTGTAGAATCAATGGGAATTTTTCCGAGGAGCCATCAACGAGATTTATTAATGTTGTAGCATTACCTTGCTGTTTAATATTACGGAATACACTCGCCTCGTTCACCTGGAATTAACGAACAATACACTGGGAAATGGGTTACTCTCAAGTTATTTGTCATAAGAGTGTCAAATGAAGTGAAAAATAACAAATCTCCATTTTGCCGGTGGAAACCCAAAGCCGTTGCGCCGATTATTGCAATCCCCGACTTGGCACAGAGTCATTTATACCGTCTTACCATTAACGAAAGTGTTGAAAGGACCTGCAGCAAACTGAGATGCAAAGTTGCTTTTATTATTGAAATAAATAATCTCGAAGCAACATTTTGCCAAATACAAGTGTGTGACCTCATGCTCGATTAAAGTGGGTCACAGCCGTTTCTCTTCACACCCTGGCTCCGAATCATTTGGTGCACTGCAAAGGCCAGAGGATTCAATCATCCAGCCCCGATGAGCTCGATATTACAAAAAGTACTGGGACAAGGTAAGATGCAGCAAAGTTGTTAATTCCATTTCTATGACAGGATGTTGATTGGCTTCTTTTGACATCAAGCACAGTGGCAGAAACTATCGGTGTTTGACAAGGACGAACTGATTAGATTTTGGTGAAGATCCAGATCCGACTAAATAATTTTTTAAGTGATTCTTCACCATTGAGAGATAGGGCCAAAAATGATATATAGCACGATATCTCAAAAAGTTGTGGACGGATTCGGATTAAACTTGGTGGACAGGTTGGGTGTGTGGCAAGGACGAATTCATTCCATTTTTATGAAGATCCGAATCCGGATCTGGATACGAGAATTATTTAATTTTTTATAAGTGAGTCTTCACCATTGAGAGATCAGGCCAAAAACGATGTAGTCCTGTATAGCATGATATTTCAAAAATGTAATGACCCAATATGTTCTCGTGGATCAGGTACTGCGTGGCGGAGGTGTGCGCTCTACCAAGTGCCCTTCTAGTTACAACTGAGTTTGCCTGATAGGATAGGGCAGAGATTAATGGGTTTTATGAAAAATTTGGAAATGCTAAATTCAGCATGTGGGGATCTAAGGCTTTCTAGCTTTGTGGTAAGAACACTTACAGGGATACTAGTCAAGCAACTCAACCGTTGCCTTGTTTGTTGCTTTCTCCAAACTGAAAGAAATATAAGCAGCTGAGAGGGCTAGAATAACACGTGGCAAGCCATGACACCTAGATTATAAATACAGCAATGGATAATTGGTTCACGAGTCAGTAAGTGACCACTATATTCGTTATGTGTGTGTGTGAGTGTGAGTGTGAGTGTGAGTGTGAGTGTGAGTGTGAGTGTGAGTGTGAGTGTGAGTGTGAGTGTGAGTGTGAGTGTGAGTGTGAGTGTGAGTGTGAGTGTGAGTGTGAGTGTGAGTGTGAGTGTGAGTGTGAGTGTGAGTGTGAGTGTGTGTGTGTGTGTGTGTGTGTGTGTGTCTGTTGGGTCCGTGGGTTTTGATCCGATCCTGATAAAATTTGGGTGGGAGGTTTATATCATGATCTAGTTGTGTTTTCCTGAGAATGGGCATGCTGTGCCCATAATGCGCGGAGCCACGCCCAAAAAACATGTGTTTTTAGGGGGTAGCCGATTTCAAGTTACATCTTCTCCGAGGGGGTTTGTCGAATCTGGCAGGGGTTTCAGTATTTGGTTAGCCCAATGGCACCTGCATAGCCCCACGGAGCTCGATTTTTTATTTTCGTCCCAAGGTCAAGGTCACAAGGTCATGAACTTATAAAATGGGCATCGAGCTCCTCAGGTTTTCAACTGTTTTGAATGAAAGTTGGTATGCAAGTAGTGCTCTTCGAGTACTACAGCTTTCATCATTTACGTTTTTCCCGATTCCCGCCAGTTTGCCCGTGGCGTCCCCTCGAAGGTCAAAAAATAAAAAAGGCGAACCGTGTTCATTGCTCGTGAACCATCGCCGTCTCCAGACTTGTCACATGCTGAAGTTGAAGAACTACTTTGGTGAACAAAAGACAATGCAAACAATCACTTAACAGTGGATTCAGTGGGAAGGTGGACACATTTACGGTGTACAGGAAGGGATAAAGAAATCCAAGTGAAAGTTATGACATAATATTGGACGAAAAAGGACATCCACCGGTGGAGTAACACATGGCCACTTAACAGCAGTCGTGTTTGTACAACATGCCCGGTTAGCAGCTATGCAGGATGAGCAGGTGCTAAGATTAGAATGTTCTTTGAGAAAGCATTTTGTGACGGTCCTCATGAGGCTGCAATTGACTTGGCCAGTTGAGCCTGCGCCAGACACCTGCCATGTCCAAATAAAACTCAATGGCATTTCCGTTTTTGGTCACAATATTTGGCAAAAAGGCTTAACATTTCCAATTGCATACTTTAAGGTTGGTGGCAGCCCATGAATGCTTTCACCACACACGATGCAGAACAGGAACGATGCAGTTTCCTGGAGCTCATTGAATGATCATGCGAGTCACATCCCATGGTTACCCTTCGCCTAACCCCTCTGAACGACACGGTTTGTCACGCAACACAAAACGTAATCCAAAAATATCCAAAATATGCAGCCGTACTCATGTGCAGAAATTTGATCAGGCAAAACCCATGCAGCAGCTTAAAACCATGACATAACGTGCCAAAGGCTAGCATCTGCAGAAGGGGAAGAAGAAAAACGAGAACCGCACAAAATATATAAATAATATCAGTTCCTCAAAACAGACAAGCAACACGTCGCACCTTTCACATCTGATGGAGAAACGGCAGAAAATGACTTGATAGGTGTTATGATCATCTGGTGAAGTTCATGGAGGGCAGTGCATACACTCAGACTTCCATCCAGAATCTCCTGCCGACAGAGACGGGTGTGTTGGTGTGTGTGTACAGATAAATAGATGTATTGATCTTTCTACACTTGAGAGATAATGAGATCAAGATAAACACAGAGAGCCTGACTCAGCATTTAAAATCCCAAATCACCACCATACCTTTACAAGCACTCCTTACTGCACCTCAAGGATCAGAAGATGTTCATCAATACAAATTCAATGACAGCAGCAAACAAGTGAAAATATACATCTTAATCGAGCAAGTTAGGATTACGAGTTTGAAGTAGACTTGAACGAAGTCATTTAACTGTTTAAAGAAGTAAATAATTAAAATCAAATCGAAACGAGGATGGAGGAGCGAGAAATATGGAACTGACAAGATAAAAACAAATAATTTGAGAGATCAGACATCGTCCACGCAAGCTTACTAGTATTCAAATAAAGAAAGAGCGAAACAAAAAGACAAACAAATTAGAGAGAAATATAAACAAGAGCTTGAAGTATTTAAAGAGCACGTGTCGTGGAATAAGGCACTGGAGTGAGAATCCAATTGCATTCATTTCCCCTTAATTCCTATGTTTGCAATTCCGTTCCATCGTCACTTTAGCTGTTCCTTTATCTGCAATGCCTGGAACAATGTTCGAGCAAGTATGTGTCGCTGTGTCCCATTTGTGGTTCAACATCTTCAGCTATGAGAAACCTATTCCAAGCACAGCAACATACGTAAAAAAAAAATAAAAAAAATAGTAGTTCCTAAATATTTGAACAAAACCAAACGTCTTGCAATTCCGTTCCATCGTCACTTTAGCTGTTCCTTTATCTACAATGCCTGGAACAACGTTCGAGTAAGTATGTGTCACTGCGTCCCATCTGTGGTTCAACAATGCAGCGGATTTTTTTGGCTACATAAATAAATAAATACCTTCTCAAGAGTCTGCAGCACTTCTTGCCTTTCCTTTAACTTCTGGATGCTCAGAATAATCTTGTGTCTTGCGCCTTTGGTCACATTCTGCAACGAGAAAAACATTCAGTACGACGAGGTCCTGCATACATAAATCTGACGGACGGAACAAATGTGCGACTACATCTTTGCAACATCTGTACGACATGCGCCGACGTTGCCCTGGTTACCTGCGATTCAAGCTGGGCCTCAGTCAGGGAGATCATCTCATCGTAGCCGAGCTGACAGAACAGGCCCGCATACTTGTGCAGCCTCAAGCTTTTCAACCAAGTTGGAACTTCTGCAGAAATACAAAGGCAAGTGCGTGCGTGAGCGATTTCTCCAGATCAAAGTCCAGCACATTCCGCTCCAGCCACACAGCAGACAACAATCCAAGCCGGCATTGAACCATCCTTAAAAAGCCTGCATAGGTGCAATGAGGATGATGTTAAAATAATTACATGAAAAAAAATCTGCAATCTACTTCGAAAAATGAATGACAAACGGAAGAGATCTCCACGGGACATTACCACGAACCACCACCCAAAAGGAGCAAAGTGAAACAGTCATCTTTGTTTTACAACTTCATCAACACTGGATTGAAAAAAAAAATCAACTCGGGCTTCAAACACTTCAAATGAGAAAGGAGATCCTTCGCCACTTGATATCAATGTGCTGTTTTGTTGTTCTACAAATTAGTGGAATCCCCATCCTACATCTGTACAACCCTACAGTCCCCATCAGTCCTTCAAAAAGAAGTCATGGCTACCTTACACAAATCTCCACAGCCACATACAAATCTTAATTACCAAACTCACTATGCCCATCGTTTGAATGATTCTCTTTTCTCACCATCTGCTATAACATCCCTCATCCTTCAGATAGACAGGCAGCAGTCTCTTCCCTCTCTTCAGACCTTGACAAAATCACAAGCTGGTCAAACACCTGGAATACGACTTTTGATCTTGACAAATCTCACTCTCACTCCCTTCAAAACGATAGTCTGGCACCCCCCCCCCCCCGCCCCACATATCCCCCAATCTACGTTCTTAACAATACTCTTAACAATCCTCTCTGGGTCTCATTCTCAGCTATCATCTTTCTTGGGCAAACTACATTTCAAAGTTGTCCTCCAAAGCCATATGTTGACAGGCCATCCTCCATCATACAAAGTCCTTCCTTTGCACATCTGAACTCCTATCCATCTTCAAGGCTTTCATCCACAGTTCGATGGAGTACTGCTCTCCCCTCTGGGCGAGAGGAAACGAAGGCCTTTAATATTATTAAAATGGCCCATGATGAAGATAAGTTTATGGGCCAATCACTTTGCCATCACAGACAGGTTGGTGGTCTATCTATCATCTTCCACCCCCTTTCTGGTCTTGTATTCTCTGCTCTTTCTGTGCTTTGTCCCGTCATGTATCTGCAGGGTACACACGGTGCACCATCAACTACCTTCTAGTGAAACTACCTAAATCCAGAATCACTGCTCACCTCCACTCATTTGTTCCTCTTTTTTCCCACCTATGGAATCAACTTCTATATTCCCTTCAATCTCATTCTTCCCTCCAGGCCATCAAGGCAGCTGTTCACCACCATCTCAGATCATCCCCCATCCAAAACCATGAACGTTTCTACCCGTTAAACTACCTCCATCCCACCTTCAAATATCCACCTTTTCCTTCCCCAAAGTTTACCTCTGTATCCACCTCCTGCATTCTCTCCTACCTCTAATCATTATCCGCATCCCTTGTCATGTCAGTATGTTTATATTTCTCCCTTGACCATGCCATTGGCAGTTTCCCCCTTCTCCTGCTTATTGTTCCCTTTGGTATGTTACATCACGATCCATTTTGTGTTTTAGCTCTTCCACGCTCCTCGACTCTATATACAAAAAGAAAAAGAAAAAAGAAAGAACTAAGGCTCCTGGAGGAACTTTATACCATAATCACATGCAAGACGAGGTCATCAGGAGACGTCAATATTGTTTAATTAATTTTTATTTTTGTTATTTGGATGGAATGTCGAGGTTCGTGGAGAAGCGAGAACATAAAACATAGATCGCATATTTGGAGGGGGGATGGGGGGGGGGGTAGTCACACACTTATATAGGAGTGTGGGAAAAAAGGTGAAAATAAGAGGGAAAAATAATATGTACAGAATTTGACAGGAAAGATTAAATCATGGTTAGAAAATGGTGGAAAAATGAGAGGAAAGTGAGTTTTTACCTTGGAAAGCTGCAAGGAGAAAGAATATTAGACGAGGTGAATGGGGTTCCACAGACATCAGAATAAAACGAAAATGCTGGACCTAAAACAAACTGACGAGGTGTGGGTTGGTCGATAAATCTGTTTAACCGAGGAGAGTTTGGAAGTGCAGAGAGAAGAAAGTGGAGATCGAGCAAGATCAGTGAGACTGGAAGGAGAGAGTGAGGCAGCCAAACTGTTGTGAGAGAGGATCCTGGATGCTGTGCCTTGTGACCAGCCTTGAGAAGGCCCAAATCGTGTTCAACTGGATGAGGCATAGTCCCTAAGGAGTGCACAGTGAAGCCACCACACTCCCACAGGTAGGTGTCATGTTCCCAAGCACAAAAGCAATTCGGGTGGATCAAATATCCGAGGAATGTGAAAAGCCAAATTAGCACATGTTGGAGAGACCACATTATAGCTGATAACAAAAGTTACTATACGTCTTCATTATAATAGAAACCGACATGAAGTCCATTCTCACCATTTTGAATAGTTCTGTTCCAGATATCATGTGACTTGGTGACAATTTAATTTAATTTAATAGTTCTGTTCCAGATATCATGTGACTTGGTGACAATTTAAAACGGTGACAATTACTTTTTCTCCTTTCCTGAACCTTGACAGAGGGAGTAGGCCTACTATTTCTAAAACGAGAAACGTGTGTGTGTGTGTGTGTGTGTGTTTTATACATATAAAATATGGTCATGATCTCCCGAGTTACTACAAAGAATCCGGAAGAATTTCCACGTTTTAAACGTACGCCATATTGAGCTGTATAGAGCAGCTTAATATGTCCTTCCAATGCGGGGCATTCTAATTACAAAATAAATAACAAAAAAAGAATTACATTATAACAAAGCATATATTAAATAATAGGAATATAGTTTGGCAATAATAACGAACGTATAATCCTCGCCCTAACCGAAGCACATCTGGGCTTGGAGAAAAGGTAAGATAGTCCTCAAGCGGTACGGCAGGCCGGTATGCTGCAAGGCCGTGAAGGACCAACAATCCAATGGACCAACAGGCCCACGAGTCATGATAAAGGGTTCCTGCCATCATCGAATCATAAAAAATGGTACCGTTCAAAAAATAATAATCGATTTACTTGGAAAAAAAAAAAAATCTGTGTCCGTTTAATCGGCAAGACACCGATTTCAAAAACCCGTCTTTCTGTGATTGAAGAAGAAGCGGGAACGGGAGCTTGATGCAGTGGCTCCAATGGTGATACTTATTATTCTCCAACAGCAGGAACCTTTTAGACTCTGAGGGACACAAAAGAGTATACAAACAACAACAACAACAACAACAACCACAGCCATGACAACTGCTACATGTTATAAAAGATTTTTTACATCCTTTTACATCCTCTGACACTCACAGACAGACACACTCAAAACTTACTGTCTATTGAAGCAGACAGACTCACCATATTCATTTGAGTGGATTCCACACCACAGGCTACAATAAGGAGATTGTGCCGAAAGGAAAATGCAACCAGAGACATATTAAAGGAACAAGTGAATCGTGGAGAATGAAACACGTGCCAGATTCTATGGGGGTCCATGTACTATGCCCCACTGTCTTGAAGCGGTAAAGGACGATCCTTCCCATTATTCCAAACCACCTCATTAAATATCAAAATATATGAGAGCTAATAAGTTTATTTTCATTATTAAAAGGTGAGAAAATAGGACGAACATTGGTGTTTATACACACAAATGCGTTCCAATAGCCGTTTTCAATGTATCTGGTCAGACGTGATGTGGGGAGGGAGAGTTCTCATTAAGTTACCGTTTGAAAAAACAAAAGGTATATTTTGATTACAACTCATGCAAAGATAACGAAGTAATGCATGTCAGCGATCACAGCAGCGGTCTAATTATACACCGCCCAAAGAAGGTATGCTTTCATAATGATGAGAGAAAATCGTGAAATCTTTGATTTAAATTTTTTTTAACATTTTGGTTTTCGTACAAGTTTTAAAGGCTGAAGCGGGTGTAAATACAGGATTTATAAACAAAATGTATTTCACATGTGCCTGTACATATAATTCACATGTACTATGTGAAATAAACATGAGAAGGAAAATTTCCAAGAGATATATTTTAGTTCTTATTTTACAAGTTATGTACACATCCACTTTGAAGAAGTTTATTTTAAATCTTTAATTAAACAAAAAAGTCCTTTTGTATGCTGTGCACAAACGAATGGAGTAATTTCGGTTTTCACCAGACAGAAGGTTGTTCTGCCCCAAAAACACCGCCCACAGCACTTTTTCCCCAGGGACTTTTCCATCTGAGCTGTATTTTCGACAGTCACAATAAAATGTTTCATTCTTTAGAAGCAGTCACAATAAAAAGTTGCAAGTCTTAGGTACTCTGATCCTAGAGTCAAACAAGCCTAAAGCTCCTGCGTGAAGCAGGATGATGGCAACATGATGACGTCACACACCTTCAGCATCATAAAAGTAAAGTATTATTTCAAATAATTATCACTCACATCTCATGGCCTGCCAGGATAGCTTAGACTCTCAAAAGATTTCACGTTTGGCTTTGAGCTACCTTGTCAGGGTTGGAATCCCAACCCAGCTATAAACAACCACCCTGGCATTTGGCATGCACGGCGAGGAATCAATCGGAGGGACGTTAAACCGGAAGATGCGACGAGTTGCGTTTGGAACTGCCGTTTCCAGGATGAATAAAAGAATAATGGAACAGAATGAAACAGCTGATGAACGTCATCATAGACTTGCACGGGAAGCAGAAAGAAAAATAATGAGGTGGGAGAATGAAAGGGCTGATGAACTTCAACAGACGTGCACAGGATGCTGAGAAACGAGGACTTTGGAGGGTAATGCGTGCTCAGCAAACATATACAAGAGCAGCTATAATGAATCGGATGAAGGATCTGATATTGTCCAAGAGCATAATTGCGGTTCTATGACCTCACCATGCATGTACTGTTCTGCGAAACATTTCACAAATTAATCAACAGGAAAAGGGGATGGATTAACACTTTGTTGCTCCAAGAGGAAAGTTCAATTACCTTCACTATTTGCCGTACCTGCTCGACTGCAACAACTTTATCAAGGTGATGAAGGAAAATATCGCAAATTCTGAGACAATATCCGAAGTTGCAATTCGGCTTTGCTCCAAACACAGCCGTTTCAGATATCTGGGATTTATAAACCAACTATTTCACATGTGCATGGACATGTACTCACATATAATGAATTCACATGCTATGTAAAGTAAATAAATTGTTAACATTACGTAAATTTTTGGAACTGATGAATTGCCAGTACCCATTTTTGGAAGATTCTATGTGCAGCATCACACTGAAAATTTCCAAATGTTATATATATATATATATATATATATATATATATATATATATATATATATATATATATATATATATATATATATATATATATATATATATATATATATATATATATATATAAATGCCATCTATCTGTCCCAACCTGAAATAATTCAGAGAAAAAAAATTAGGTAGAAGTTGCTTCAAATTAATCCAAACGCACGATGAAATTATATATTTTCTTAATCAGACCAAAAAATTTTAACCTGTGTGGTGTACAAGGCAACAGACCACTGCATCAATTTTTCCCCCCTGTGAATAAATATGACGCAATATCTTTGCAGTTAAGAAATTTGATGCTACTCAATACATCGATTTCATATATGTGTGTGTGTGTATATATGTATATATATATATATATATATATTAATGAATTGGCCAAACACCTGTTGGATTTACTCTTTGTACCTCTATATATGTATATATATATTTGTATATATATATATACATATATAAAATGGGCTGATGTCCATCAGTTTGGGTGTAACAATCCGTTCCACCTATAAAAACAACATAATTCAGCCACCATGTTAGTCCTATGCGAAGCCAAGGACATCTTCCATCCATCTATTGGGACCATATTCTGTGCAGAGTGTTGGTGCTGCCGAAGCAGTCTCCTTGGCTATTGGACACAATCGTGGACGGGTCGCCACTCCGACACAGGATACCAGCAAGCTGGCACTCATTTTGCTGACCTCAGAAGGATGACAGGCAGAGTCAACCCCAGAGTATTAATTCAACAGCCGAGTGAGATTTGAACTCAGGATTCAAGGATCCAAAGCCCACCACCCTAACCATTAAGCCAACACCAGGTGTTGGACATCTTCAGAGCTGTCATATTCACAACTGCCATGCCCTCCCTTTTAGTTTTGTCTTCAGTGTAAAACTACCAATAGGACTGTTAAAAGTATCATCAAATATTACCCAGACAGGTGAGGTTGGAGCCGATATGCGTCACGGGGCTTGTGAAGAGATAGGCTTCAGGTGTCATGAGTAAAATTGGAATCTATCTGAGCTAAACCTCTTTCTTACAATAAAATAAATGCTTAGATTCATGCAACACAGACGACCTGCGAAAGACTCAAACAGTAAATGGTCTTACAGGACAGCACCATAAGGAATAGAGGGTCAACAAGGTCATTTCAACATGCTGCACACCTCGCATGCCGCTTCCCTCCTCGACGAAGGTGTTCCGAGAAAGAGGAGGCTCATCAGGACATTCCCCACTGCCTCCGCTCCCCGAAGACGCCACACTGCTCTGAGAGGATAAAGGTGCATGTGGCTCTGAGGTAAAAAGGCAACTGTAGGGAGGTGCACGTAGATGAAGGTCTTCATGGGATAACCACTCTTGAGCAAGACCCTGACTACTGCCTGGATCTGGTGGAGTGAGTGACACAGAACGTTTCAGCATACCTGTTAGTGAGAAGGGAAAGAAAGATACCAAAAATTAACCTTTAATGAAGTCACAGTGGAATGATTTGCATTGGCAACTGTTGATGGCACAGATGGCTTGATACCCCGTACAAAAGGGTGAATCACAACGAACTGCACCCCCCACCCCACCCCCCCCCCCCGACACGACACCCTACACCAGCCACTACTTCAGTGCCTAGTTGCATCCATACCAGAATGATTGGACCAAAACCTGATCCATAAATAAACTCAAAGCCAACTGAGATATTCTATGAGCTTCATACTGTATTTCTCTGGCAAGTGTGCTGATAAAGTGAAAAGTGAAAACCTGCAAGAGGTACAAAGAGTAAATCCAACAAGTGTTTGGCCAATTCATTAATTGAGGCACCAAAAAAGGGGAGCAAGTTAAAAAGGAAAAAAAACAGGAAATGCTTGAACAAGTGAAAAGTACCAGAACTAACTGCAATTCCTCCACCTCCATGGTGACCTGAGTAGCCATTTTCCTGCCAGGCCATTCCGTGGGAGGCAGCGGTAGTTGTGGTGGTAGTGGTGGTGCAGGAATTGGGTGCCATACATGCTTTGTGCCAACCATTCAGGCGCCCCATCGAATGACAACGTTGGTGCCCAACATATGATGCCTGGCCCTCTGCAAACGTCGCACCCTTTCCCACCTAGAAGAGCAAGCGATGATTTTGCCATTATGCTGTACCAATGTTTGTGAGAACGAGCACAGCAAAAGATTGAAACAAAAATAAATGAACAGTGCAATAATCAAAAGCAGCAATCATCTTAAAAAGCAAAATAATGTGATCCAGCTTGTGGTTACATCGTTTTAAGCCAATGAAGGAAATGCCGTTCCTACCTGACGTTGTATGTCGCCTGGCAAGGAGTTTGCAGTAACAGCAGCAGCTGCAGCACTTGCAGCAGCTGTATGAGGAGCTGAACCTCCCAACTCTTCCAGGCTGCCGAGCCAGCCGGCAAGACCCGCGCGATCATCGGCATTAAGCGCCGGATGGATGAGGGCGTACGAAAGCAGCTGGCGTGCCTCTTCAGCTTGCCTTCGTCCATCCAGGGCTTGGGAGAGAAGGCATGGTAACAACGCCAGGTAAGCTGCTTTGGCCTCCCCATTTCCTGGCTTCAGCAGTGGTAGACGAGATAGCAGCCAGGGCATCAGCTTCTCAGGAGGTTCCCCCTGCCATCTGCTTACTGCCACTACACAAGAGAAAGAAAAAAAAAAACCGTGCAGACGTGAGGTGGTTCTCAGTCATGGGTCAACTGCAAGCGAGCACGACCCCCAGAAGGCAGGAAATATGGCAATCATTACACTACGTACATGCAACATACCTGCTAATATGTCAATCAGTAGTTAACGGAATGCATTGAACAAGTTATTTTAAACAGTGGAGACTCAAACATCATGGTGTGTCCTGGCATCCTAAAATTGAAAGGGAAGAAAAACAAACAAACAAACAAACGAAATTGCTCGTTGAGCAACGAATTGCCAGAATAACTGTCATATCTCCATGATCTCTGAAAAAACAAAAACCTGGAAATCAATTTGGTTCTTACAAGTCGATAATGCTACTGTTTAATGAGTTATAGCACTTAGTTTGGTCATGATCATAACTTGGAAGTCAATCGGACTTGAAATGGAGTTATCGCAATTTGAAAGTTTTGACCCGACCCCCCCCTGACATTCGACCCCCGACCGCTAAGAAGGGTGTTGGTGTGACATCCCAATGAAACATATGGTTGGATGCAGTATTGGAAGATGCGCATGTTGGATTTGGTTTGAAGTCGATATGACCATTTTAGCGGACATTATTGCGAAAATAAGAATTTCGGTTTTTCGGTGACCTTGACCTTTAACCGAGATTCACCAAAAACGACAAGTGTCTAAGTTGGACCATTGCCGACGTCTGTACCCAGTTTAGTCATGATCGCTGAAACGGTGTGGCTGCTACAGGGTAAACAAACACACAAACAAACTGACAGACAGACACACACAGAATGACACACACAACCGACCAACATAATTGCCGAAATCCGAAGGATTCCGGCAATTAACAACAACAAAACAAGAGAAGCAAATGCCAAATCAAGGCATGAAGTATATATATTAGGAAATTGCACCAACCATTACATAAGCAAGATGTTTGCACACAAAGTCCCTTCTGTGCCATTTTCTGCAAAGTACGTTGCTGGATCACACCCTCTGTGCCTCGCTCATTCTTTTTCCAGCCATTTCCTGTTATGCATTCGTCTTAAATCTCCTCGCACACACATACACGCCATGAAAAGCTGCAAACATCTGGACAAAATTTCAACCAAACCAAAGAGTGACGAGCGGGAGGGATAGCAGTGGGGCGGAAAGCGCACCATGGGAAGGAAAGAAGCTGCATACAGTCTGCCTCAGAACCTCGTCTGTGCAAAACAAAAAGGATTCCTGTGGAAACGGATCTAGCAGAGATAAACAAACTTGAAATGCACTGAACACTCAAAATGATTTGTCGCCTCATCGGTTTTCAAACAGCAGACGAGAAGCCTGAAGGAGGATGGCAGACAAAACCTTTCAGAAACAGCACACGTTTCAACAGACATCTCAACCACACACTCCAGGTACACCATACCAACACCACTTCTATCTTTCCCACCTTACATTCTTCCTTACACTAGCTCAGACTATCACTGAACTGCCCTCGACTGCAGCTCACATGTGGAATGCAGAGCAGCTGTGGAGGGGCATTGGTGATGGGGAGGGGGGGGAGAGGAAGGAAGCATTAATCTGCATTCTGATGCAGTTCAATGATGACATAACTCCATTGTAAGCAATGCAAGCAGTTTTTATTTTTTATTTTATTTTATTTTTTTTTACATCAAAAGCCCTTCTCAAAAATGCTCAGAATTTAACTCACAAGCAACAGCTAACCCTCTTGTAAATGTTATCCTTGTTACAAACCAATACTGTACTTGAACTGGAGGATGGCTAAAGTAAAGTGTATCCACATTGCTTAGAAGTGGACAAGATGAATTCACAATGGCTGTTCACAGACAAAGCAACATTTGTCGGCCTATACAATGGGGTCCACACAACACAGTTCAAAAACATTGGCGATGATCCTGAAGTTTTGGTCAAAACAGACTTCGTATCAAGTTTTCATTATTAAGGGTAACAAAACTATTGGGTAAGCAAATATGACAAATTTAAACCACCAACCTCACGTCTTGTTTCCCTCCATACAGTGGAATTTACTTGTGCCGAAGCATCCCTTGCAATTATTAAAAAAAAAAGTTAGGCCAAACAAAATACTGTATTAGTATACAATCATCGATCAATTGAGGCATTCTATAAATAAATAAATAAATAACCCCAATATATGTTATATTATATTATATATAGTGTCCATAAAGTCTTTGTGCGACTTTGAACTTTTATAATAGGCCACGGGCCAGATATGGTCCACGTGCACCCCCCCAACCCAACCACAACCCTTCGACCCCATATTTTTTCTGAAGCCTTAGGGTCCCCTGAGCATGAATTCAACTGGTAACAGTGAACAAACTGGGACTCACTATCCATTTTCCAAACATATCTGACGGTACCCTCAAAATGTCAACTTTTCCCAAGTTTCACACGTAAAAAATCCCCTGACTGATAAGATCTCTGCGGTTGCCCAATAGGCATTAATATGAACAAATTATATATTAAATGAAAGATTATCACATGCAGATTTTCAAAATAGAGTCATCTGTCAAATTTAATAGCGTTATGTTTGTCCCAAGAAGTGATGAAGAGGAGTACCTCGCCTTTCCTTTTGACAACTCAGATATCTGAAATAATAACGTATATTCATGCTCATTTTACCTGACACAAACAAATAAGTATTTCTGTGATATCACAAATTTTACTACCTTTCTATTGATACCAAAATTGTCCCACACCAACTAAAGATGTACCAGGTATTAAGTCTTAAACATAAGTACATCACTGTTGCAACACCCAACATGCAGTCACCAGTAAGACGCAAGACTGAGAAAATATTCCTTACTTCACAAAGAATATAAATTATAAGTGTATTTAAGAAAAACAATTTAAACTTTTTTTTTTTTTTTTTTTTTTGTATACCTTGGTCGAGGCTCGTATGAGAGCGAACACACAACTCACAGCAAGGAGGCATGAGACAAGAGGGGCAGGAGTGGAAGGGACAAAACATTGGGGAACAGACAGGTGAACTGTGGAAGGGAGAGGGATGGGACGGGGAACATGGCGAAGAGAAGATGGACATTACAGGGACTTTCAGGAAGGAAAGCAGAAGAATTGAAGGAAGTGGGCTTGGGTGGATTATCGGGGGTAGAAAAGATAGAGGATTTGGATGGGGGAAGATAAGAGGTGGTGGTGAACAGCTGTTTTGAAAGCCTGGAGGGAAGAATGGGAAAGAATAGAGTGAGGAAGTTTATTCCAAAGGCGGGAAAAAAGAGGAATGAAAGAGTGAAGATGAGCAGTGATTCGTGATTTCGGTAGTTTTACCAGAAGGGGGTTGTTGGCGGACCTTGAGCGCCCTGTGGAAATGTGGTTGGGACAAATCGCAGAGAGAGCAGGGGGGGCAAGGCTGGAGAGGAGTCGGTAGAAGACAGAAAGACCACCGACTAACCTGCGGTGATTGAGTGAGAGGCCCAATGACTCAGCTTCATTGCGGGAGATGCCAATGATCTTAAATGCCCTGGTTTCGACAGCGTGAAGTCGAGAAAGGTGGGAGGCAGGAGCACCAGCCCAGAGGGGAGAGCAGTACTCCATCAGGCTACGGACAAAAGCTTTGTAAGTGGTCAGGAGCTCAAGAGGGCCGAGGAAGGACTTTGCACGACGGAGGATTCCCAGTCGGCGACTGGCTTTTGAGGCAAGGTTGGAAATGTGACTTTCCCAGGAAAGGTCATGGCAGATAGTGAGACCCAGAAGCTTGAAAGAAAAGACTTCTTCCAGAGGATTGTTGAGAAAGTGGATGGGGGGGTTTTGTAAACGGTCCTTTCGAAGAGACATAGTGAGAGTGTGAGATTTGTCTGGATTGAAAGACATGTTCCACGTGTTGGACCAGTTTGTGATTTTATCCAGATCTGCAGTGAGCGAAGAAGCTGCTGCTTGCCGGTCTGAGGGATGACAGATGGTACGGCAGAGGGTGGAGTCATCGGCAAAGAGAAATAGAGGATTTTCCAGAGAGTCCGAGAGATCATTGATGAAAATCAGAAAAAGAACAGGGCCCAGAACGCTACCTTGAAGAACTCCAGCCTGCACAGGAAGAGGGGATGAAAGAACTCCATTTAGGGCCACACGTTGACTGCGACAGGAGAGGAAGTCTGCGAGCCATGAGTGGAGATGGCCTTGAATACCATGGGAAGAGAGTTTGGTGAGTAGGGCAGGGTGCCAGACTGTGTCAAAAGCACGTGATATGTCCAGGGATACGGCTCGGATTTCCTGTCTGGCATTGAGGACCTCCATCCATTGATGGGAGAGCAGTAGCAGCATATCCAGGGTAGAGTGACCTGGTCTGAAACCAAATTGATGATTGGAAATCAAGCCATTGGAGAAGAGGAAGGATTTCATGTCTGAAGCGATGATGGATTCCATAACCTTGCTGATGGTTGGGAGAAGGCTGATTGGTCTGTAGTTACAGGGATCTGTTTTTGCACCTTTTTTCTGCAGGGCAGTGATGTTAGCAGATTTCCAAGCAGATGGCAGATGACCTTGGGAAAATGAGAGGGTGAATAGAACAGAGAGAGGGTGAGCAAGAGCAGAAGAGCAGGCTTTGAGGACACGTGGGCTGATGCCGTCTGGACCGGTTGCAGAATCTGAGTCGAGGTTTGAAAGCAAGCTCTCCACCTTGTCAGGAGAAAAGGATACAGAGTCCAGGGACAGTTTGGTGCGACTGGGTAAAGTGGGTAGAGATAGTGATGGGTTTGGGACACAAGATTTAGCTGCAAACACCGAGTTTAGACATTCAGCTTTATCACGTGTGGAATCAGCAGTGCGGCCATTTGAGGTAAGGGAGGGGATGGAGGGGGAACATACACCAGAAACAGATTTGATTAAATGCCACCAGGATTTTGAGGAGGGAGAGAGGTTTGAGAGTTCAGACTTGAGATGAGAAAGATGTTGTTTTCTGGCTCTCCTGAGGGTAGATACACACTTGTTCCGAGCTTTGTGGAAAGAACTGAGATTGCCCTCAGTTGGGTTTGCTTTCCATGAGGCAAAGGCAAGTTGTTTCAGGACAACTGCCTCACCACAAGCTTCAGTAAACCAAGGGCGGGAGGAAGGGTAAGACAACTGAACACGAGAGGGGATAAATCTGCGCATGAGGGAGAGCAAGTTTCTTTGAAAGAATTCCCAGGATGAGTTGATGTTTGAGAAAGTAGTGATAGGAGACCAGTCTGTAAGTTTGATGGCTGCTCGGAGACCCTGCCAGTCGGCTTGAGTGAAATGCCAGACTCGACGGCGGTGAGGTGGTTCTCTGATAGCAGCCAGAGAGATGTCCACTTTAACAAGGACGTGGTCAGAAGAACCAATTGGAGCGAAGGAAGAGCAGCAGATATTGTCAGGGAAATTTGTCAAAATCAGATCCAGAAGAGATGGAGTACCATTGGTTGAGATCCGGGTCGGGAAGTTGACCGATTGAGTCAGTCCCAATGAGTCACAGAAAGCTTTTGCTGATGTCCCATGGCAGGTGAGAGAGGTACCCACACCTAGCCAACTGGCGTGATGACAATTGAAGTCACCACATAAGAGGAAGAGAGAGTTTGGATGAGAAGATAGAAGATGGTCCATGTTTTCGGAGAGTGAGGTGTAGATGGAGTCATCACTGTTCGGTGGACGGTACAGTACACATATAAACATGAGGTGGGAGTGGAGGGGAAGCCGAAGCCAGAGGTATTCCTGGGGGTGTGGGGGAGTGAGAGCAGTGCAGGGAGAGTGAGGAATAGAGTCTTTGATGAAGAGAGCAACACCTCCACCAGGACGAGGCTCAGGTCTGTCATACCGTAAGAGGGAGTAACCAGGGAGAGATACTTGGGAGTCAGACACGTCTTGGGAGAGGAAAGTTTCTGTTAGGCAGATAATGTCTGGTTTGTCAGTGGCAACCTGCATGGAAAGATCTGAAAGGTTTGAGCGAAGGCCCCGGATATTTGAGGTCCACACTTTTAATGAAGAGGTAGGGGAGGAGGCTTTGGGTGCAGGAGGTGGAGGGGCGGGGGAGGGTAGGACGAGGGACGAGGGGGAGGTAAGGAGGGTTGCTGAAGGAGTGTGGGGTATTGCAGAATAGCGAGGGAGGGGGGGCTGAATGAGGAGGAGAAAAGGCTCTGTGGTGCTGGGGGAGAGGGGGGACAAGAGACAAGGAAGATGGCAGTTGAGGATTTGAGGAGGTGGAGTGAAGAGATGGAGGTGAGAGGGCAGTGGAGGGAGGCAGGTTGGTGGATGAGAGGGGGGGCAACTTAGAGAAGGAAGAGTGAGGGGGATGAAAGGTGGGAGAAAGGTGAGGGGGGAATTTTTGAAAGAGGAGAGAGGGAGGCTTGGAGGGAGAAGAGTGGGATGGTTGCTTTGAGAGTGAGAGTGAGGGGTGAGGGGGGTGAGTTGGCACTGAAGTTGGAAAAAAAGAATGGTTGATGGAAAGCGAGCATCCATGGCAAACTGTGGTTTTTAAAAGTTTTAGGTCAGAGATGCGATTTAACACAATTCTTGATGGGTGCAATGAAGGCGAATTCAGAGCATGGAGAGAAGAAACTTATTATGTCATGTCCACAAAATGTCATTATGCATGGCTTATGCATTATATTTATTATCACTGTCATCATCACTCTCCAGTGCCTGCTCTACATCATCAAATGCATCCATATCTGAATCCTCATCAGAGTCAGTGCCGTCAGGTGTGACTTCAGCAATGTCAGCCAGTTGCTGTGGGAGGACATCTTCTTCATACCATAGAGGATCAAGGTTACCATTCTTTTGCTCCCAACCATGTCCCTGACTGGCCTTTGGAATCTGTGGTTGTGGAATATGCGCGGTCTTCCAAATCCGTACTTGGTGGTTTACTCTCCGAATGTGCTGGGTAAGAGCTCGCTTACAAGGTGGTAAGTTAGCCATATCCACATTCCCTGAAGGCACAAGACGACTTTGCCTGGCACAGAGCTCGTTTATACGAATGAGTCGCAGATCATCAACTTTTGACACCTTTGACGCTCTACCGTACAAGGCACACGTGAAGCTGTCCAACTCATCAACGAGCTCATCAGGAATATCCCAAACAATCGCCCAGTTTCTCCAGAGTAGAGATATATTTTGGAAAGCGCAGAAGAGTTTTCACAGGCTTAAGTTTGCCAATTCCTCGGAAGGCACTAGTGGTGTCACAGCCACTATAAGCATGGAGTGCCATGAGAGCTGTGCACTTTTCCTGGCCAAAGTCTGTAGCAAGTTCACCGACATTTACCATCCTCTGCTTGTTGCCTTTGCCTGTGTCAAACAGGACAGTTGTACCATGAACAGAGGCAGCATAGTGTAATAGGATGAAAAATACATCTGAGTCTGGACTTTTCACTCAGACAAATTGATAGTTTCTGAGTCTAGCATACTGAACATACAGTTTCATACGAGAGTCAGTTTCTTCCTCGGTTGATTTCAGCAGTGGTAGCTCCTCTCTAATTGTTGTTTGGCCATCAGCAGATGTGAGCAAATATGCGATGCCCTCACATACAAAGATCACTCGCCTTCCATGCAACTTTGATGCATAGTTATCACCACTCCAGAGCCGAAGCAGAGGTTTGATGAGCTGTATCTTGTTCTCACCATTTGACAAGAACAATTTCCAATCAGGTGGTCTCTTAGTGGCTTCACCTGTAAGTAAAAGATTTTCTCCACAGCCCCAGCGTCACCTCTCCATCGACTTTACTGAATCAGGAAAATATTGATCAGTGCTAAATACCACATCTCCTGTTTTTCCAATGATGTCAAACACTTTGTAAGAGATCTGACTAAAATGACTTGGTATTTCTTTCAGGTAATAGAAGCAAGCATTGCCATCATAGAGTCAATGCTTCATTGGTTGGTGGTACATCAGCATCATTACAATAGTGAAAGCCATGATGCTCTCCTATCACATCAGGGATCAGGTCACATGCTTCCTTCATCATGCAGCAAGATTATAGAGGTTGTGCCAGTCGCATTTCTTTCACCTCCTGCAGTTTGGTCAGTTTCTTTTCTCCATCCTTATCTTCTAGATACATGAACACTGTAGAACACAAATCGCTTTCTAAATACTTCCAAGAACCTCCAGTTTTGCAGTACTTGGACATACGAAATAGGGTGGTGTACAAGACTGCTTCAATAGTGCTAAACTTCTGAATTTTTTTTTTTTTAAACGATCTTTAAAATCACAATTTTATTAAAATTTGAACACTGCGTGGGATATCGTGTTCTACAAACTCTCCAGTTATCAATGTTGTTAAATTCACAATTCCCTTGCGTTTCCTGACGAGTTGACATCTTCTGATAAGGTAATTTCTACATCAGTGTAACGTTAACCACCATGATTGCCGCATTTGGTTCCCAAACTTGATGATCAAGTCTTTCACATATCACCTTGTACCATCAAGACAAGGCCACGATGCTTTGAATGAGCGGCGGTTCTTGAATGAAGTCTTCCGAGACAAGTGGATCGGTAGATGTGGACCAATTGCTCGATCTCGTTCGCCTGACCTTTTCCCATTGAGCTACATATCATGGGGTGATGTACAACTGTTGTTCACTCGTCAAAACCCTCATCCGAGCAAAAATGCAATTCATGAAATTACTCAGCCACAATTGGAGAATGGTTTCCATAAGTTGGGAAATCGGATTGAACGATGTACAATTGTACAGTGTTGTGAAAGATGGCGGTTATGTTGAAGCCGAAATATTTTGTTTTAGCTGTGTTGATTAAAAACTTGATGAATTATGCTTTCATGCACCATTTATATTTTATTTCTATCATGTGTTCATCAAAAGTTATAAAAGTTCAGATTTGCAAAAGGATTTTATGGACACCCAGTATATGCATATCGATATAATTATGAAGCAATTAAAAGCTTCGATTCATGAAAATACAATATATAAACATAATATATTCTGTAAAAGTTGGAGCAACACCAAAACAGGTGTTAAATAGCAGCTGAAAAAAGAAAAGAAAAAAAAAACCTACATTCAGTTTTCTCTATTTTTTTTTACCAGCTTAGCATGTCAAAGATCACACTCTCCATTAGCATTTAAAGATCCCAACACTATCTACAATCTACGGCTTCACCAGCAATCCCAAAAACACTTCAGTAGTGAAACAACGAAGGAACATCCTTTTTTTTCACCCTAAATTTATCTTCACACCAAGTAAGTCTCCTTTCTACATTTAAAAATAATCTGTAGGAGACAGCGTGTCTGACCTTCAGAGGCACAAAGCCAAGCAAACCATGATTCTTCCCAAATTAGCAACTGAGAGCAACTTTCCCCACTTCACTGGTTCACAACAGGGCCACCATTGCAAGTACCCGACAACAACGCACGGACAAGACATCACAGGTGGCCTGTTCCACAAAAGAAGGATCCTGATCGTAAGCAGCCTCAAAGCTAAGTGGGAACTATCCAGATTCCGGGCTATTTCCTCTCATCAGGACGGCATACCGATAAATATCTAACCAATGATGACCACAGTAGTCATTCACCACAAAAGCCCAAAATCCGGAAAGGCGGCTCCTTTTGACGTTTAACTGATGTTGACCATGTATTTGACAGAATCGCCAGGCCGAGGCCTCTGGGTTGGAGGTGACGCTTTGGTCTCGGACTATGTCCAATGGGGATCGGCGGAGTGCTCGTCACACTCCACATGTTTTGATTATATATATATATATATATATATATATATATATATATATATATATATATATATATATATATATATATATATATATATATATATATATTACACACACATGTACACAGTATTATAAAGTTGCAACATCCGACCCAAGCAGTCAACTAATTAAATTTGTTAACACTGTGCTACATATATATGCCTCACTATACATACTGATGCAATGGCATCGCAACAAGAAGACCGTGGATCCACAACATGCATTGGTTCAAAAAAGAAACCTCGGGTAGTTGAAAGGGAACGCTGCGATTCGTGCACCGTTGTCAATTCCAACAATATCTGGAACAACAAACTGTAGCGCTGGGCTCTAACTTCATGCCAATTTGGAAATCCCACAGCAACCAAGACATGTTGGTAGAGTGTGGAATTTGTCATGGTTCAGGCAATCGTGTCACAAGCCTAACACAAAGTCATGTTTATTAACATCAACATTAAAACATGTCTGTAAATTAAATATTATAAGTATTCCATAATAGCATGTCAATAATAGATGATGCAGGACCAAAATAGTATTAGCAAGACATCATCAAAATATCAACATTTCAAAATCAAACTTTGTTCACTGTTCATTCAACAAGTATGGGAACAACTTGTACCCGACAATTAGCCATGGGCCCAAGAGATGGAGGATTACACAGCGCTCAGCTTCGGCAATGGTAGAATGAACTGTTCATGCAGGTGCAGACAATTTCAGGGACAAATTCTCCGTAATATGTGACGGCAAGATTGCCCAATGTTTGCAGTAGAGCTAAATTTTTTACTTAGCAAATGGATTCATCCAACATGAATGAATCTTTCTGAATGAGGATTAAAAACATAAAAGATTGCTGGGCACATCTGTCACTGTTATTTATTTACTTTTAAATGGAAAGTGAAGGAGAAAGGTAGGATTCATAATCATTCAGAATGACCTCCTGAAACAACAGAAGGGAAGAAGAGTCAACCACACTGAGTGGACTAGCATGACATGTGCCACCTTCAGCTGGATTTTTTGAACCAACATCTGGGATCTCACCCAGTCCAGTAATAGGCCGCTACTGTAGAGTCGTATGACAATATGTTAGCCCACAAGACCCAACTTTGAATTGTTGACGATCATCGACAATGCGAGTAAAAGTGATGAGTTGCCGGACAAAACAAAGCTGTGGCACAGGTTCGGCTAATCGTTCCTTGCAACTTCCACACCCGGAGGCAATAACACCAAGATTTTGTTTTCCTACACTCTTCGTGTGCAAAACAACCTCACGAGAATGTCAGATATGTGAAGATACGAGCTTGTTGGTCAACCATCAGAGCTGTACTGCATACTATAGTAATATAGTGAATCGATACATGCACATCACAACCGCTGCAGTTTAACACAAATTTTGTTTATTTTTAGATACACTATACTGTATACATTTGGTGAAAACAGTCGAGGCTAGTGGAAGAGCTGGAACAAAGAACGGATCAGGATGCAACAGAAAAAAGAATGGGGAAATGCCAAAAGCAGGGCCAAGGAGAAAAAAAAAGTAAATAAAAGACAGATGAACAAACAAAGGATGCAGGTAAAAAAAAAGAGGGGGAGGGGAAGATGCAGAGGGTGGACAGGATGGATACAAGAGCAAACTCTAAGGAAGGAAAACCTGGAAATTTTGGGGTGAAGGTGGGTGGTTTATCAGGGGTCAGGAAAGATCATGGTTAAGGATTGGGGATGATCTGAGATGGTGATCAGCTGTCTTGAAGACATACAGAGAAGAATGATATTGAAGAGAATGTGGAAGGTGGTTCCACAGGTGGGAAAAATGAGGAACAAATGAGTGGAGGTGAGCAGTGTTCCTGAATTTAGGTAGTCTCCTCATTTAAGGGGCTTGATGGTTGACCATGTGTGGCC
>NC_140967.1:3883974-3886474 GCF_056783735.1 Eptatretus burgeri | reverse complement strand
TTTTTTCAAAATGGCCGCCATAGCGGCCATATTGGACTTTGGACCAAGTCCAAAATCTAATGGCATGATCCTTCGACCATACCTAATCCCCCCACCAAGTTTTGTCGAAATCTGTCCAGGAGTTTTTCCGTAATACTGCTCACAAACAAACAAACAAACAAACAAACAGACAGGGGTGTAAACAGTAACCTCCGTCCATCTTCGATGGCGGAGGTTAATTAGCTGTTAGCTCCCATCACCCCAATTAGTAATGGCTCCCTAAAAAGGGAGGATGCGTGATGGGCAACCCCTGTTGGTCAGGATCTTTGAAGCAAGTTCTGGTGTGGCACAGGAGTTAATGGTTACCATTCTAATTAAGCGGTGTGTGAATTAGCATTCTAATTAGGTAAGAGTTTACCAAGAGGCCACTGGACTGCAGGTGTTACGGCATCAGGTCTGGTATATGCGCTGATGTCTGGGGTTGCTGGGACATGAACCATAGAGTGTGGCTTTCAAACTCAGGTTCCCTCACTTTCCTCTTCTTTGAAATCTATGGCTGTACAAATTACAAATAAGAGCAAACAAGACACCTGGTCAGCCTGCGATGGTGGGACAAAGCATCTGTCGCCCATTTTGTCCGCAGTGTCTGTGCTGTTGGGCGATAATGGGTATTTCTGCTCGAGTAATATATAAACCGATTTATCAATTAATACAAAATCCCTCCCTTACAAATTGTTAATCGAACGAAAAAAAAAACAAAAATTCAAACCTAACAGAGCTGAAGTGATCATGTGACCAGCATTTTCATCTTCACAAACACTTCCACCTTCTTCCTCTGGATCGCTCGCATCAGGCTCGAAACGATTCGGCTCCACAATCCCACCAGAAGCGTTTCCATCACTCATTTTGTCTCCAATAGTTTCTTCAAACTCCCAATGATCATTTTCAACATTCTGAGAACCTTCAGAGTCGCTAAAGACGGTGGAATCAGTATCGGAATCCAAGCTTGACATGAATGGTTTCTCTATGTAAGCTGCAGTTTAGATCAAGGTGGCTTCCAGATGTGACATCAAGAACAAAATCGAAAATCGACACTCTCGGCCTTTCATTCGACATGCTGCGATTGGCAAAAAATTTTTAAATATTTAATTTTTTCCCTTTAAATTAGAGCATGATTAATCATTCTCAACGGTTTTCAGAAAGAAAAAATAATAATAATAATAAAATAAAATAAAATAAAATAAAATAAATTTATTTGAGTTCCCATTTAAAGCCTATGAACTGATCCCACAGACTTACAGGCAGAAGTTCAGGCAATGCAGGAATAACTACAAGGGCACTCGGTATAGCGCATACCTCCACCACGTAAATGCCTGATCAGCGAGAACATATCGAGCCAAATACATTTTTGAGATGTCGTGCTATATATCATTTTTGGCCCGATCTCTCAATGGTGAAGAATCACTTTAAAAATTCTAGTAGTCGGATCCGGATCCGGATCTTCACCAAAACCTAATCAGTTCGTCCTTATCACACACCGAACTTGTCCACAAAATTGCATCCAGATCAGTCCTCAACGTTTTGAGATATCCTGGACACAGACAGATAAACAAACAGACAAAGAGGGGTGAAAACACAACCTCCTTCAGGTAAACATGGTGAAACCCATGCGGAATTTGTTACCGAGTGTCGTTTATCATCAACTTTCAAACGCGTGTGTTATACCGAGCTCAAATAGACAAATCACCCCAATCGGCTGCACATGTGCACACATCATGTGCAACATGAAATGCCCCGATATCTGAAAAAGATCATTATATGAGTAGATTCATTTACGAACGGCGTTAAGTTTTATATTTTTTAATCACAAAATGCACAATAGGTTTGCTATGCCGAAGAACAACAACAACATCAGTGTTTTGATGTTAATCAATGGGGAAAGGTACTTTGGAATGACGAGTCAAAGTTTGAAATATTTGGAACAAATAGAATTCTGTATGGCAGGATTCTGTCTGTCTCTCTGTCTGTCTTTCGCCATTTTTCACAGGGATGGCTGAACGGATATTCTTCAAACTTTCAGAGCTTCATCAGTGAGTGTCGTGGAACGTTTTCAGCAAAAATTTTAAAAGTGGACGAAAGTGTTTTCAGTCCCCCACAAAAAATAGAAAAAAAAAAATTTTTTTTTTTGATTTCCTCAAAATGCCAACAGGATTAAAACAGCACCAGGCAACACCAGGAATCCCTGGTAATATCAAATAAGGTAATTCTCTGGATGTTTGTGTACGTCTGAAAATCATCCAAAATAACAGGGCTGGGCCGATCTCCACCAAATTTTGCATACCGGTTGGTGGTATCCAGAGACAGGTCATGGGCTCAAACCCCACCCCCAAGAGGGTGGGGGGAGAAAGACAAATTATGATTTTTTCCTGTACACATGCTACAGGGCAAGTGGTTTTATTGACCCCCTGCTGCAGACAGAGGAGGGGGTTATCAGCCATGGCACAAAATATATATCCCCCCC